>NC_135866.1:9401493-9701493 GCF_031162955.1 Sander vitreus
GCATTTTCAGGCAATATATGCAACCTTATCGATTGTGATATTATGATATGAGTGATATCTGGGCTGAGGAGATGAGATAGTGAGCGTGATAACAATCACACCCTTTGATAAAAGAAGCCAATGGCAGAGACAAGACCCGAATAGCAACTTGCAATATCTCTCAAAGTTTGAAAGGATATTTAAAAAGGTGCTGGGGATCAGTGTGTGTGTGTGTGTGTGTGTGTGTGTGTGTGTGTGTGTGTGTGTGTGCGTGCGTGTGTGCGTGCAGGTAAACCAATAAAAGAGCAGCGAGCTACAGTCTGGGTTTCCAAACGAAGCTTGCATCAGATAACAGTTACATATCTGATTATTGCGCATGGGCAATCTGTTAGTATCATGGAGGTGCGGCTCTCCTGTCAGGCTGCTGCACAGGTCCGGCTCTATGCTGTATCCTATTCTATTCTACTCTGCATCATCATCTATAAGTAGATGTAATCAGCTGTGGCCTCTGCTGCTGTCATCCTGTAATTGAACTTACACCACAATGTGCTGTTGCCACGGTTTAAGAAGAGCGGGAAGGCCCACACAATGCTTAAGAAAAGAAAAGAAAAAATCATTGTTGCTACATTAGCATGAGACCGGTGTTCATTTTGATTGGATGCACAATCCTCATTGCTCCTGAGCATGCGCGACCAGGGCGTTCGAGTAGCCTACACGTGCTTCCCTATTTGCTTGCATACTATCATGCTGCCTATCATCCATTGCAATTATAAATAGAGTGATAGGCTATAGTACATGCTTTTTAAACTTTAAACTTTAAATGTTATTTAAAAATATAGACTATTGCCCACATTTTGTCTTCTACATTTGATGCATAGTTTTTACCAATTAAATAAAATCTTAGCACTCCAGAGCAGCACTGCCTTAAAAGACCTAGAAGACTTTTAGTTTTGAATACATTAAAACTATCTTGGACATGATTTGTCAAACTATTAGCTGTAATATTAGGCTAGGCCTACTCTTAAATTATATTCATTCCTGGAGATAAACTGCGGTTCAGTCAACCGTACCGAAGATTTGACAAATCTGTTGGAAGAGGTGTCCGTGTCCGTGTGTGTGTGTGTGTGTGTGTGTGTGTGTGTCCTCGGATGGATTTTCCCACAAACAAGTGACAGGGAAAATTTAACCCCCCCCACCTCCCCCTTTTCTTACCATCAAAAAAAGAAGAAGAAGAAAAAAAAAAAAAAAAAAAAAAAAAAAAAAAGAAAGAAGTCAACATCAAGTTCAACAACGTGCCGGAGAGAAATTTACATGACAATCTGGTGTCTGGGATCCTCGAGGTCCCCCCACCCTGCACACCAGAGTCTGGCGTCAGCCCCGATACACTTTCCCAGGCTCACAACAATATCTCCCCGCTGAACTCTGCACTGCAGCGCTGCCTGGGGCCTCCTCCTCCAGCCCTGCCTCCTCCTCCTCCTCCTCCTCCTCCTCTAGGCTACTACATGAATACTGCTCACATGAGCACATGGCAGCGAAGAGCCTCATTAAATATTCCCGAGTGCGCGTGAACTTTAATGCAGGCTAATTGTCATGCATGATGAGAAAAATATGCAAGATTTTTTTTTTCTGATGATTTGAAGCGAGTCTGTGGTGCTTAAGAGGCATTATCCTACTTTATAGTGTTTTTTTAATATGATATGATGTTACTATAATATTACAATTACAATTTGCTTATAGTTCTGAAATTATATTTATATAGCAGCAATATAAATAGTTACACGAATAAATAGATTAGAAGATTTTTTAGGCTTAGTTTCTTACACACACACACACACACACACACACACACACACACACACACACACACACACACACACACACACACACACGCAAGCACAAAATATGCCCTTCTCTAATTGAAATAGAATAATTATTTCAAATAGGCTAACTGTGAATAAACAAAACCCAACCTTGCACCTACATTCGTGTCAAAATATACTTACTATTTACTTGAGATAAATCCAAAAATTACGTCCATATTCTCTGGATTTTGAAAATACATAATTTTGTGAATTATAATTTGTCCCAAAATGCGTCCTTTCGGCACTCCATTCAATTTAACTAGGCTCGATATTCAGAGAGAGAGAGAGAGAGAGAGAGAGAGAGAGAGAGAGAGAGAGAGAGAGAGAGAGAGAGAGAGAGAGAGAGAGAGAGAGAGAGAGAGAGAGAGAGAGAGAGAGAGAGAGCACCACAACGCCTCTTATTAGAAGCAAATTTCCTTGAAATCTTAAATGTATTTTACCTGCTGTATTAACAAGGAGCTGCCTCGATATTATGTAGAGAAACCCTCTCTTACCAGATAAAGCGGGGCAGACAGGAGTGTGAGAGCAGCGGCTGCAGGCAGCGCGAGGGGAGGGAGGAAGAGGATGATAATGATGATGATGAGGAGGAGGAGGAGGAGGAGGGAATAGAGCCGGCTCAGGGCCTATCACATGTGTCAAACAGGCCTGATGATATTTGGGGACAATAAACGGTTATATAAAACAGCATGCAATAGGTTGCTGCTGCTGGTTTTGTTTTGAAATAGAAATTTCACATCGACAAAATCCTGCTCTCTCACTTATGAGTCCCACAGATATAATAATAAATAATAATGTAGCCTACAAATAACATCCAGTTTAAAACCCTACCGTATTTTATTAAAAAAAAACACACAAAAAACAACAACATTACTCTAAGGCTGTTGTCTCAAAGTGCTAGTTTTGTAAATTTATAATTTAGAAATAATGTTGTTTTACAGAAGCCGAACTTGCCTGTTATTGCCTCATTAACATACTGTACAGTAGGGTTTATTGATTGACATTATGTTGTGATTTTCACACGCATTTATATAAAAGAAGCCACTCCTAAGGTTGGGCTGATATCCTCTATTATCCAGGATCAATCGGTTTATTCCTATATTCACAAATCGATACAGTGAAGGTTAGTGACTTATTGTAACATCACAGACTATTGTTGGCTTGTTTCAGTGTTACGTATATGGGACAAATATTCTAACCTTTAATACAAAAAAGAAGAAAATAATCCAAGAAGGGGTTTTATGATATAGCCTATAAATATGTAGCCACTTTACAATAATGCATGCTGGGTGTGCAGGTGTTTACAGCCTGTTTATGACCGACCTGTAACTTATTTACAATGGAATAATACATTACATGCAGTTACATTAAATACTGGCCGCCTCTCACCTGCAGAGCAACATATTGTGGCTGTTTCAGGAGCAGGAGAAATGATTTTTAACGGTTTGGATGTTGAAAAGAAACGATATGCTGCGAGCCTCGTCTCTAAAAGGCATGCTAGAGAATTCCAATGTACAGTAAACGCATCAACAGGAGGAAACAGCGACACACCTTGGTGAGAAGGAACATGGCTGTGTACAGTATACACTTACACCATCATCTGGTTTTATAAGAACAGTTATTTATTCCCCACGTTTGTGTTTGCACAGAGATGAAAAAAAAGAAAAGAAAGTAGGCAACATAACACTTATTCTGATAAAGACAAAGTGTATATAGGCTGTGTAAATGTGTTACATTCAAGTCTAGATTTTAATGGCCAATCATCTCCTTCATAGAATAGCATGATTTATATTTAAAAAAGAAAATGTTACTAGAAAGTTATAAGCCATTATGAAATCAATGGTGTTAAGAAATTGAAGCCGTATTAATAAAATAAATGAATATGTGGGGGAATTGCTAGATACATTTAGACTGAGTAGCCTAATAGTTTAGCCTTTATCTCAAATGATCAGAAGTTCACCTGTTTGAACTGAAACTAAAATAAAAAGGTTGAAAGGTTCAAAGATTGACTGAAACAAAGGTTGAAATATGTTATATTGTAAATGCTTCATTGTTATTAATAATATTGTTATATTAATGATATTATTAGCCTATTTTAGCCTAATTTGTTTTATTTATTTTTAGCCTATATTATTATTATTATTATTATTATTAATAATATTATTCGTTTTAGTATTAGTATTATTAGTATTCATTTAGTATTAACTTAGACGATAAGTGTGATGATGTTTAATTCACACAGCTACAAAATGATACATTTCTAATCCCTGTATGTTGTCATTATTCCTAACACAGCAGATCAAAATAAGCCTATACTTAATGATATTAATTGATTAAAAACTAAATTCACATTATCATATATTATTTTTTTCCAATGTCTTGTGTCTAGTGTTTTAGATGATTCGTATTATTTACATGTAATAAAAAAAAGTGCAATTTATATTATTACAAAATGTTGGGCTACATGTCATTACTATGAAATTAAAGCTATGTTACATTTTGTCTGAATAAATGACAGATTATCGATTCAACACACTATTAACATTAAACCATAATTCTGGTCATTCAGCTTCATTACAAGTTGATAAATGGGCCTACTGTATGTTGGAATGATTGGTTTAGACATATTCAACTGTAGTTTCATACAATAATCAACAGGGTTTCATCGTACGTGTTTAAGCAGATATATCTCTCAACTCTGCGTGTTCTGATTTGATCTGCTTCATACACTCTATCCCTGATAGAGGATCAGACAACTTCTCCACACTTTATAATAACACAGTTTTTTTAGTGCAGAAGAAAGGAGTTAAAGAGTATCTGACAGTGTTGCATATCACATGGCCTACCTTAAAAGCACTTTTGCACGTGCAGGATTTAGAATACATTTTGAACTCACTGAAATCAAGTTCATGTTTTGTGTGTAGGCTTGTATTTATTTGTGAAGTTTCAGGATTGTGCAGAGCTGATGAGAAAATAATACACCTTTCTGAGGTTTTCTTAATGATTGTGACTTTGTCACTCACAAAGAAACAATGCAGAAAGGATGTAGGCTACAGATATTTTATGTTCCAACTTCTAAATATGTGAGATAAATTGGAAGACCACATCTTTCACTCGCCATTATCTTGATATTTTTCACAGTTTGTCTTCTGTTTGCATTAAATGTCACAAAAACAGGTAACTGAGAACGATCTGTGACAGAAATACATATTTGTTTTACTTCTTTATGTTGTTATGGGCCGTGGCTCTTTTCTGAATGTCTGCCAACAATGCTAATGTCTCGTGTTAAAGCTCACAGGCCTCATATTAGACTGACAAGACTTAACATCAGGCTCAAATCTGGCCTGTGTGACAAGAATCTAGTCAAGTCATTTGAGAAATATGTCATTTTTACATTTTTTTTAAAAATTATTGTTCTATTCTGATATTACTACATTTTCCAATTCAAATCTTGTTTGTACATTTAGTACAGACTTA
Source organism: Sander vitreus (assembly GCF_031162955.1). Taxonomy (NCBI): domain Eukaryota; kingdom Metazoa; phylum Chordata; class Actinopteri; order Perciformes; family Percidae; genus Sander; species Sander vitreus. Next base: position 9,406,809 of record NC_135866.1, read on the forward strand.
TTAGGCTATATAATACAAATAACGATTGATTTTCCAAGTCAATACTATGTTGGAGTTTTAAAAGACAGAGACAGCAACTTGGTGAACACAAGATTATAATAGATTAATCACATTTTTCTAAATACAGCCAATGCTGTGTATAATTTACAATAACCAAAATATGTATATAAATAACGCCCTATCAGCCTGTAATAATGAATTTCTCATTTTATTTCTGCAATGACAATAGTGGAAAATATACTATATTTGAAGAAGTAAAAGAAAAAGAAATAGCTTGTAAGGTTGAGACCAATATTGTCACATTTAAACTGTAAATTCACCCTTTCAACAAACACACAACATTACAAATAACACAAGGCGTAATGTTCATAAAACAGAATTAGGGATGGCGATGAACAAAATGAAACTTTAGGGGTAGCCTACAAGAAAGTAGTCTTTTTTACTCATTGGTTAGCCAATGATCGGTATGTAGGATTTTACAAACCCATTCTAAGAAAACATAGATCATTTATTTGAAAATGAAAGGAGAGAAGGCTCACTCTAAACTTTCTTCAGCCAACAAACACAATGTTACAATCTTCACACAGTAAAATTAGACATTTGTAGCTAGAGTGGAGAGTATGTAGCCTATGATAAACGGTTAGCTAAACTTGTAGCCTATGTATAAATTCATTAAACAGAGTGAAGTTCTTACCGGAGCAGGCTCGCGCAGAGACCTGTTAATTCCTCCTCCGCCTGGTGTGAAAGAGAGAGAGAGCGAGCCTGAGACCTCGTGCCTTCATTTGAAGCGGGCTGGGTTTTATGATAATCAGAGCTGACACCAACCTGTGCGCCATGAATAGAGGAGGGCACCCTCGAGGCTGCTTTCCCACGAGCCACATTCCTACGGTCAAGTTCAAGCTCAAAGCGCGAGCCAGCATTACTATGCGAGGCGTGCCGCGTGGCTAATTCCAAAAAAGGCGCGCACTCCCCGCCGTGGGAGAGTTCGTCACCTTGCATTCAAATGCAGCAGCAGATAGATAGATAGATCGGCCCACTGTGAGGCTGTCATCAACACTCAAACAAACAGCACACCGAAAGGCCTTCTGCTGTTGTCACTCCTACTAAAACCGTAAATAAGAAAACAAAAAAAGCATTCATTACATTTTCAAATTGTTTACTGAAACGACAAAATGACAAGGTTCCTTAAATAGCATTAAGAATGTCTCTTTTTGTGTCTCCATTTAAAGATTTATTCTATGTCTTTTATCACTATTTTCTAGTGTAATAACCTTTTTTTTGTAGTAGGCTACACTTACTGATCACAGTGGGCCCAAATTTGAACAAAAAAGACCAAAAGATACAGCATGCTCATATAATGCCTATTAATTGTTGTCGCCTAGTATGTCTCCCACTTGATGTTTTTTTCTTCTTTAGATGGTGATTCGTTGCAGCCAACAACATTAAGCATGTCAAATCTTTACAGCAATTACATTTACATATACTGTTTTCAAATAATAATAATAATAATAATAATAATAATAGTCTATAATAATAATAATAATAGTCTATAATAATAATCAAAGGTTTTACTAAAGACTTCAAGAAAATGTTAAGAATAATTGTGGTAATGTTGTACATTTTGGCACATTAGGCCTAACATTGCTTTTTTCATCCACAAGAAAACATTTCAAGGACTCAAGGAGCAAAAGAAAGAGCTCTTTTAATTAATGCAGCACTGTGTATGGACAGATAATGATACTAACATGATTATAAAAAAAATTCTTCATGTTCAGCAAAGTGTATGTTTGATTGAGATTATTTTTGTGTATTTGCTTTCACCTCCAGTGACAACAAATAAAAAGAGATTTTTGTAGATTACAAAAAACACTAGGCTAGACTATTTCTAGTATATAGTCCCAGTATTACATGTGAGCTTATGTGGCAGATTTTTAGGATACAGTGTGTTTTACCAGTTTTATTAGATTTGTATGCATCTTATGTTCATGTTGGTGTGTGTTTTAGTTTCATGGTTGCGATTAATTTCCCTTTGAGGAAAGTGAAGTTAAAAGTTCAAGAGTGTTTGTAAAAAGAATGTCATCTGAGGACTGTTTGAGCTGAGGAAAAATGACCAAAAATTATTATTATTATTTATTATTATCATCAGAGGGATATAAGTAATACTAGGACAGCAGATCAGTAGTTCAGACGTCATAGCTCAACACTGTAACTCAAAGACAGACACCGGCTATAAAGACTTCTCATGGGCTTATTCAGGTTCTAAAACATAACTTTTACACTTACATTTATGATAGTTGCATTATGATGATTTTAATTGAACTCACATACAAAAACAACAATGTATACAATCTGTTTGTTGAAAAGACAGGACCTCAGTGTCACATTTTTGCTTCAAAAAAAATGAAACCATATTTTTAGTGCAGGATTTTAAAATGCCTTATTGTCCTCTAAAGCACACAGGAAATAGCATGTCCATGTTTTAGTTTAAACTGCTTGCTAAGCTTTGTATTTCCAATCCGTGCATTATTCATATCTTTATATTTTGCACCGTTCAAATAAAACAAAGTGTGAATCAGCTTTAATTTTCGACAGTTATTGCAGCCAGAACCAGGTGTCTGCGTACATGAGCAGGAGCTCAGTGTATGTTGGATGTCAGAGGCAGAAGATTCTCACATGTATGGCATGCAAGTGTGATGTGTCTAGCCAGAGTATAATTGGCTGGCTCAGTCCCAGACTGCTCTGTCCCACCTCCCCGTGTTCGTGCATTTGGGGTCCCATAAAACGGTGTCTGGCTCGCTGATCCCACGACCCCTAAGGGAATAAACCCCTCACTCACGATTTGGATGGTGTAGTTCTGTCTGTGATCATGAAGTAAAGAGTTTTAACATATCAGGGAATTTACTCCACCATTATCCTTAGTTCACCTACTTATATTGCCATGACAGTACTCTACTTTGTGTTATATCATTTGTAATTACCTGTCAAAATATAGTTTTTAAAAGGTAACATTCACATCTGCAGTTTAAGCCAGTACAACTCACCACAATCCAGCAGCTAATAACAAAAACTACATTACACGAATGACTGAACCTCTGAAGCAGCATGCTTTGCGGTTGCTCCAAATTTACAAGCTCATATACTGTTTTTTTACCAGCCTTCTTTTTACAGACCTCTTCAGTTTGCCTGTAAAGGCCGAACAACCCCATAAAGCATTTATTTTACTTGCAACCCTCAGTAGTCCTGCAAAAAGAAACAGATACATCAGTGTGGAGGGAAACATCTTATTATGTAATGATGACAAAGAGGGCTGGACAGGTCAGAGGTGAGATGAACCCCTGACCCCCTCTGAGCCTGTGGAGTGTGCCGGTGACCACAGGGCTGATGATGAAGTTGTGGACCCGTGGACAGTGCATTTAGTGTCACTTGCCGGACAGCAGACGGATGTATCATTAACCCGATTAGCACTGATCAGTTGACCTGTCGGGGCAGGAAACCACAGGGGCCATGTTGTCTCAGTGGATCATTGAGTCTGATCAAAGCTGGCTCATAAAGCATGAAAACCAGCTGGACATTCTCTTTCTGGAATCCCTTGAATAACATACTGTAACACTTTATTTAAAACCCCCAATGTGTAAGCTGTTTAACTCACTGTAATTTCAAGTTTTTATTTGTCACCTACTAAACATATCTTTACATTGTGCAGTGAAATGCTTGGTTTCCCCCTCCAGTGCTGTGCTTGACATAATAAATAATAAAAAATACAATATACAACAAAGATAAGATGATATGTGCAAACATGAAATATGCAATATCAGTGCAGTAATTGCAGTTATTAAGTATAGTGCAAATAAAGGGATGCAGGAGAATAGCAAATATCATAGGCTTACTTGTAAGCGTATGCATAAGGATATTTATCATTGATTTATCAATGTATTTGTCCATAACTATAATTCCTCCTATAAAGCATTGATAACTGGTGTATAAACATTCAATACATTATTGATAACAAAACTGTAATTACAATACAATACTTTAATTTGATCAAATCCTACCAGTGTGTTATAAAGCAATACATGTTTATTAGACATAGCCTAAAAATAATTTACAGGCGTGTTTAAAAGTATTTATGAATGTAGTATTTATGTAGCAGTAGTTTGAAAAAAAGAAGCCTACCTCAAGGTCCACTTTCAGGATGTCTTCCAGAGCTTTCAGCCATATCCCATGGCCTTTGTAAGCAGATGGGGTTTGTTCAGTGCCCTTACATCTACCTATGACTACATTATATTGTGTTATAAACCTTTTATTAATAGTTAATATGCTGCTTATAAATGCTAAATACGAGGCATGTAAAATAAAGTGTTACCAAACATACTTTTCCAACTGGCTTTTCTCACTGCAATAATGAATCGTGGTAAAAATGTTGGTGAAGTGATTAATGTCCAAAGGTCTGATATGTGTTACCATGGTCTGGTTGTTTCAGTACTTATGGAGATTTCTGGTATGGACCTCCACATCTTTAGGGTGGATGTATGAGAGGACGGGACACAATCTCATCCTCAGCCAACCGTGTAAGCCAGACAGCCAGTCAGTCAGGGTCACCACAGCATGTCAGCGCCAACACTGACTTGACATGTGTTCAATGGAGTGCACCAAGGTGACTTTTTAAGATATGTGCAAATGATTTCACATGAGCTTCATTAATAAAAAATATGTTTTGTTTCAGTTTGACTTTTGCGGAAATTACACATTTTTAAGATGTTTCTTTTTATCAGAGATGGTCTTGAGTAAAAACAGAATTTTTTTTTTTAGATTTTGCCCCTGCATGATGGTCAGTCTTAAGCAGGACTGGGTAGATACTGGTGGGCAGTCATTACCCACCCCCAACCCGCCACACACACACACACACACACACACACACACACACACACACACACACACACACACACACACACACACACACACACACACACACACCGCAGGCCAGTCGTTTTTCACCCAGCCCTCTGGGCCTCTGACAGGTCTGGGAGAGGGTCTGTCTCCATGTAAGGCAGACTGGCAGGACTGACACCTCCGTATAGCAACGTTAATTATGGGCATCTGCTTGGACGCCCCAGTCTGGGGGTCTTCCAGGGTCCTTGGCTGTTGCCATAGGGACAGTGGAGAACCGTTGGTGATTTGGGGGGCAGACAGAGACCCCGTTATTCTCCTGAGGGGTGGCCAGACATGACCCCCCATGACTCGCCCCTTTTGATTTGGGTGGGAAACAGAGAGCTGCAAGCAGCCAGAAGAGAAACAGATCGTTTCAGGTTCATTTTGTGGACTGTGGGTGCGGATCCTGTGAGACTGATAAGAATGGCAGGGTGCAAAAACAGTTTAGATTTTGGTGCAAGAATACTGTTTCACTGTATGTGCACTAGTCCCTGTTTCATGAGCCCCCAAATGTCTGTCTAGAAACGTATTTAAAAAAAAAATAAAAAGTGCTTTGATTTCAAATTGCAGTTAACCATGTTAAATGTATAGGTTAATTAGATTTTTTTTACACAGATGCAAAAATGACACACACACACACACACACACACACACACACGCACACACACACACACACACACACACACACACACACACACACACACACACACACACACACACACACACACACACACACACACACACACACACACACACACACACACACTGAATGCCTGGACTCGCTTTATTCCCACTTTGCATATATTAGCTAAGTGTCTGCGTTCTGAAATGCATTGTTGTGTTTTCCCACACCTCCCTATTTGATGTCTCTTTTGTCACTGTGAATAAAAGAAGATTGATGAATGGGAGGTGGACTGCAGCTCCATCTGAAGGGGGAGAGGCAGCCACGTGAAGAGGCAGCCACAGAGGCAGTGAGTGACCCCTGTTGGATAAGACGTGAACAGCACAGAAAACTGTTTCTGATGAATCTGGGGCTTATTATTACAGTTTTTTTCAACTGCTTACACACAAAATCTTTTCATGTCACACGATTTTTGAAACCTCTCACTCAAAGTGCAAAATTACACAGCAAATCTCCAAAACCATAAGCTATTTCTCAGCCTTTCACTCAGTTTTCAGTTGCATAAAACACTTTTTTCAAAACACTACACACAATTCTCTACCTAAGACACAAAAATCTAACAGGAAGTGACTTGCTTTCCTTTTCTAAACACAACCAATCAAAATGCTACACTTATTTACCAGGGCACACACACACACTCCTCACATGTGCAAACACATTATGTCATAACTGAACACTAACCAATCACTGCTTTAGTATAGGCCTATACAGAGGTCAAAGGTCAGATTACCTGTTTTGAACAATGGATGCCAACAATGGACAGAGCGAAAGGGGAGGAAGAGGGACAGACAGGGGACGACAACGAGGAGGAGGAGGAGGAGGGAAGAAGAGGAAAGAGAGCCATCTCTGATGAGATCAGGGCCACACTTATGTATTCATCATGTGATCAACCACGGATTGACCATGAGAGAAGCCCATCGTGAGTAGCTTTACAGTGGCGTCCATTTTGCATGTAACTATCTAATGACTATTTCAGCATTACAAATCAATCAGACTTTGTTTGTGCATACAATTCCCCCCCCCCCCATTGCATTTTGTGTGTGCAGTTTTGAAAACGTGTGTGAGCAGTTGGAAAAAACTGTAATTTGTTCAGACATGAGGATTTTCACCAAATGTATTGAATACCTGTATGTTCATATTTAAGAAATATAGCAGTGGTGGAAGAAGTAAAGCTATAGTAGAACTCATGCAATAGAAAACCGCCCCTTTCAGATTAATTTAATTGTTATATATCATATCAGTGGTTTATCTTCATCGATAATTAACATGTAAACAGCATTTGATTGCTGTAGATGATCAAGGGAGCTGTAGATGGAGTTAAATATAACCATACGGTAAGTACTTGAATCTATAACATTGTCCATCGTCACACAGTGGTGTAGGAAGTATTCAGTTACATTGAAGTAAAAGTAGCGATACCACACTGTAGAAATACTAAATTAAAAGTAAAAGGCCAGTATTGAGAATGGTACTTACTTAAAAGTATTATTGGCAAAATAAATCCAAAGTAAAGGTACTCACAAAACAGAAAAATGTCCCTTGTGAGTTTGCACTATATTATTATATTATCTTTGCTGATATTAATGTATAAGCTGCATTTATTGTGTAGTTGGTCAAAGTGACTATTTAGATGACTATGTATTCTGTTGGTTAGTTTAATCCATGTGCATCATATGTGTTTTGTTTGGAAAAGCTGTATAGTAGAGTACAATATTTTCTTTTGAAATACTGAATTTGAATTTATTTGATTTGATGCAATTTAACACTGTTCCACTACAGAGCATGGAACTGATATGCTACACAGAGAGTTTATAGCTATTGCTAATTTTCAACTTTTGTCCCTTTTACATGTACAGTGTCATCAAAATACACAGCTTTCAGTATCCTAAAATCACAATACACGTCAAACTAAAAAAATACACATCAACAACAAAAAACTAATTGCTGAAATAAAATAAAAAGGCCATACATTTGCACTGTGCAGTAGTAAAATATACTATTAAAAGTAATAAAGTGGCATCTTACTGGAAACTGTAAGTCTAATGTTTAAAATTATAATTGAATATTCATTGTTCATTGCTAATATGACATGGTATCTAATTTTTTTTCCAATGTTTTTTCTAAGGACCAACAAAAGTTAATAATCAATATGTGATCACAAACCAACATCAGTCCATCTGTCCAGCATTTTTTTTTTTTTTTTGGCTTTCTCTTAACTTTATCCCATTTTTTTTAAACTCGAACCCTGGACCTCTGCGTCAAGGCATAAACCTCTATGCATATGTGCACCTGCTCTACCAACTGAGCCAACCCGGCCACCATATCATCTCTTTTGATCCCCTCGACCCCTTGGACCCCCTCGAAAACGAGATGATACATCTCAAGGGGTTTATCTTAATAATAAACAAATTTTGATCCATTTTTGAACATCTCCCTCTTTCCACTTTATTGTTCCCGTATACTTTATAACTTCTGTTTTGACAAGTTATGCAGAAAGGCTTACTTGCTTGCTTGGACTATCAATTATGTGACACAGATTATCTCCACTAGATGGCCCCAAAACACCACCATCTGAGCTGCTAAAACATCATCCTGAATTTTCTCCCCTTTTCTTGATGCAATACATTAAAACACTTCTGCCTTGTCAAGGGAGGAAGGACCGAGGAGAACTTTTAAACAGAGCAACAACAAAAGCTTTCAACAGCCGGATAGCATGCCAGACATTTCTCAAGGTTTATTTCACACATTTAATTCAGTCTGCCTGGTGACATCGAAGGGTCTTCAGTGTCAGAGGTGTAACACAAGTTTGAGGAGCCTTGCTCATCACTTTCTTCCAGCCAGGTCAAACTGACCCTCAGGTGAAATTTAGTGGAGCAGCAACTTGGTGTCCTTCAGGAAAGTTCCTCCCGACATTTATTAGCACAAACGTGACAGCAGGGAGCAAGAAAGGGAGCTGGGGATGTGAGAACCAGAGGTTGCATTGCAGTGATGAGACCATTAGCAGCATAGTGCTGCGGAGGGAGGAGACAAAGGGCAAAAGGAGGCAACCTAAAATCAGGACTCAGTGAATGCCACAGTTCACCACAGTTCAGCTCTCCTGAGGCTGCTAAGGTTTCAATTAGACTGCCCTTTTTAACCTAGGGAGGTTTAAGACCAGTGATCAATGGGATTGTTAGCTGTATGTGTGCATGTGTGTGCGTAGGTATTCTAGCCTTTAGTCTCACATTGCCAGCCCTATCTCCACAGCGCTGGGACGTAGCGAAGGGCCTGGCTAGTCCACACAACATTCCTGGATAGGAGAAAAACATGCTCCTGGTTTTATTGCCATTTCTTTAAACCACACATTAACAATCACAATCGTCTTGGGCGGCGCTAAGCGCCGGACGCAGCAACGATGCCTCTGCAAAATAGCCTTGGGAAGGAACTTGTTTTGGTGGAACGAGTGCACGTAGGGAGGCAAGCTCTGGAATTAAAATGGCTGTTGAGTGTGTGATGAGAATTTGTAAAAAAAGATAAATATAATTTGATTGTCAGTTCTAGCTCGGAGGATGTTTCCCGAATTGAATGCCAACACAAAGAAATGCGGAAGGTGAGGGACATCCAGCGGAACCTCCAGTGGAACCTCCAGTGGAACCTCCACGGAACAATCCCGTAAATGAAACATCGTCGATATACTAGACTAACTAGCCTTAAACCTTGAAATCAATAAAATGAGGGAAAAATGAAATGTGTGTACTGTCTTTTTTGCTTTAAGTTGTCAGAGCGTTCAGTCAAGGACGATACAATGGTGCTGTGATTTGTGTAAAGCATGAATATTTCTGCTGCTGAAGGATTTACAGGCCTGTCTGAGTATTCCTCAGACAATACGTCCCCCTCACCTCGCCAGACAGACAGCAACAACACAACAGAGACAGAAGACAAAGATGTTAAGAGTCTAGCGGACAAATGAAGGACAACTAGGTTCCTCAGAATGACAATGAGGCACGAAGGGTAGAATTAATGGTGTGTGAGTGAGTGTGACGGACAGAGGATTTGAGTAACAGCATTGCTTATTCTCTAATCGCTCATCCTCAGCCGTTCATCTGCAAGAAGTTGTACTTTGGGAATTTTAGTGCAACTAACTTGCTGTGATGTTTCTTGTTTCTCTCATGTCTGTCTGTATATGAATACAGGCAGCAGCTGGTTAGCTTAGCTTAGCACAAAGACTGGTAACAGGGGTAAAACAGCTAGGCTAGCTCAGTCCAAAGGTTATAAAACCCACCTACCAGCACCTCTGAAGCTCACTAATTATAAAACAAACGTGTAAAAACAACAATTTGCTGTTTTTTACGGCGAGGTTATATGACAACCAATATCTTGGCTGGGAGCAGCAACTTCCTGGTCTATCTGCTTGTTGCCTGGAAACTGCACAGAACGGAGAAGTAGCCTAGCATGTAACCCTGTAAGTAACGACAAATTTCTAGTTTTCTGTACGGATTAAACAAACGAGATACGTCTTAACTAGTAAGCTTTAGACAGTGCTTGAAGTGGAAAAAAATGTGCCGGTACTCTCTTGCATTGGCAAATCATGACATTTGAGATTTCTACAGTGAAAAACAAAACTTGGAGATATTGCTGGTACAACAATAATTTATTGTTAACAACATAAATGTATGTATGTATTTATTTAAACAAGTTGTGTGTGTGTGTGTGTGTGTGTGTGTGTGTCTGTGTGTCTGTGCGTGTGTGCGTGTGTGTGACAGCTTCAGTCTCCTCTCTGTCTGGCCAGCAAGTGACTGGATGCTGCTACATGTTTTGCAGCCCAGTTTGTTATCTTTAAAAATGAGCCAGCTGTTCGTGGAGCAAAAATACATAATTTGGTCCACTGACCAGCAGTCAGGCCATCCATGTGTTTCGTTACTTGCGTTATTGTTGACGTCGGTGTCATTGACTAAGGTAACGTTAAGGTTGGTAGCTGCAGACTCCTCATTAACGTTAGCTGTTCCACTCACATCAACGTTAACATTATAGTTTGAAGCTCATGAATCATACCTGATGTTTCTGGTTGGACTTGGACCTCTGTTGACGTGTCTGGCTCTGGCACATGCATTCTTTTAGTACCTTTCTGAAGCCAGGCTAACATAACAACTTACAAACTCGACACTTCTTTTTAGTTTCTAGGTTTTCAGCAGTGAAAAATCTGTTACAGTCAGGCTGCAGGCATCAGACAGTTTTTACGAACTAGCGTCCATGGGCTAAGCGAACTTCTGATAGGGTGGACCAACTGCTTGCCTTTACGTGATTCGTCAAGATCTGAGGTAAGTTGCGTAGTTCCCTCTGGGTAGTGTAGTTTATTTAACGTTAGGGTCAATCTCTCTGACACTGACGCTTTCTCTGTCAGTGGTAGAGTACCGGCTACATGTGAGAAGTAGCGGTACGCACGAAAAAGTGCAGGTACGCTTAAGAGTAAAATGTCGAAGTGCCGGTACTGCGTACCTGTAGTACCGGCCCACTTCGAGCACTGACTTTAGAGGTACAGTACTGGTTGGCAGATTTTTTTTAACCTTTGGACAGAGCGAGGCTAGATGACTTCCCCTGTTTCCAGTCTTTGTGCTAAGCTAGGCTAAGCTGCTGCCCACTGTAGCTTTATATTAATTGTACAAACATGAAAGTGCTATCAATATCAATCTTCTCATTTAACCAACAAGTCCTCCAAATTTAACAACAATACACGTTTATCCATGCCGTCTAGAACAACACATAGAGGCGTACAAAACTGTTAACTATTACCTGTTGAAAAATCAATCAGTTTTATGATTGGAAGGTTTGGTTAGGTTTAGGCACAAAATGTCTGTAATGATTGTGGTAGAAAAACAAACTGTGGTCTCCGAGGTTTAATACTTTGTTGAACCAGCCACCCACCGCCTCCACACATGGACCTTTGCACTCTATAACACCTGACTTCCTCATTTGCTCCTGTCATTATCCTTGGGAGGACAGTCAGCAAATTAGCGTTATTTCCCAAAATAGCTATTCCTTTATGGACATACTCCCAGATTCCTGTTACATCAACCTGACTCTGAGTCGGTTTGGGATTGTATAGCACTAATTAACTTAAACAGTCGTGTGCCTTCAAGATGCACAATATTACCAGTGGAGTTATGCGCTTTAAAAAACATGTTGGATTCAAGCTGTGTTAATGTTCTGACAAGCCAAATGTGTTGTAATTAGGAAAAACAAACAGATGGGCATTTTCATTAGAGGCGTTAAACGTGGGTGAGTGTGTAAAAGAGAGTGAGAGAGAGAGAGAGAGAGTGAGAGAGAGAGTGTTAATTTAAGTTTACAGAGTTAATTTGCTGGTTTTATGAAAATATCTAATCAACATCACATTTTAAAGACCCCTTCCAATGAAAATCAAGTTTTTAACTTTGTTAGGCCCAGATCAGACATAGTGCACTTTAGCAGCCTGGGGCGAAGAGTAAAGCGTTTTTCCAGTTGCTTTTGCGTTGCTGAGCACCTGATATTTATTTTTTGCAGGTGCGCCCTGAGCTGGAGGAGGACTTTAAAGCTTTTCTGTGAAGCATTTTGTTTTTATTCCAAACCATTTTTTTTTTTTTAAAGTGCCTTATTTGTCATTGCTTAACTCTAGCAGGATAGTTTTGCCTCTCGAAGCAATCTGTTATGGCCTTTTATCATTAGATTTTGATCTGATTTTTTATTTTTATTTAACGCTTACCTAAGCAGTGAATAACATGCATTTCTGAGTTTGCAGTAATTGGAAATCAATAGAAAGCAGAAGAAAGAAGGCTGATGCAGGGAAAGAACATTATGAAAGGGTTCATGAGAGGTGTTTACTCTGTTATGAAATATAGTCCTTGAACATACTGAGACCTCATTGGTCGGCACAGACAGAAACTGGAGCATGTTTTTTAGCAACTTGCTTTCAAACTGAATTAGGCTGGAAAAGAAAACAGACTGAAGACCTGGGTGATGAAACAGGGTTAAAACTAGAGTAAAGTAGGTTAAGGAGTGAGTGTGCAGATATAGGCTATGTGATCATCTAGTCAGATTCCACTCACTGTCAGGGAGGCAGAGTGAGGCAATAACACTGAAACACACTTTATTATCAGGCCAACTAGGACAAGTCTTACCTGCAGCGATGAGGAAATAAAAAGCTCACCTACTTGTTCTATTCTTTCATTATGTTACAAATTCAATCACAGTGCGGGGTTAGGATAACACATAACTCATTTACAGGAGAGTTATAGCAGAGTACAGCAGAGAAGACTGAAGTTGAATAGAGTAGAGCAAAGAGGAGTTACAGCTGAATACACTAGTTTAGACTAAAAGCAGACTAGAGTTAAAGGGGCACTTCACCAATTTTCCACACAATGTTTAGTTTACAATGCACAAGGAGTACTCAGCCTGTAAAAACAGTCACATAATATCTTTGTGGTTCTGGAGGAGCTTTACAAAGTTTGAACAAAATAACCCTGATGATGTCATCAGGGTCATCTCCGACTGGGCTTGAGATTTACACCTAGCTATAACTAATTCAGTCTGATAGTTAAGCAAGTTATAGTGTTCCGTTTTTGTTGAAAGGTGTTGATTTAACTGCATGCTCATTTTGGAGGGTGCAGTTATACAGAGAGGTGTTTGTCTCTCTCTTTCTCTCTGTCTTTTTTTTTTTTTTTTTAGCTTATACCCTCTTTGATATAAATGGGGTGGACACAAAACAACAGAAACACTTTGCTGTATGACACAATACAATTCAACAGCACCACAATCTACAGCCTCCAAAATGACCACACAGATGAATTAAAACCGTGAACGCCCACATTTATTGTTTATTGTTTAATAAGGATCCCCATTAGCCATCACCGTAGTGAAGACTTTTCTGGGGTCCAACACAAGAGAAACACACAAATATAAAGCACAATACACATTTGTCATATCAGAACAATGAAAACACAGTAGCATGCCCTCATTTTATAAAACAAAAGCACAGTAGCATGTTAGAAAACAAAAAAACAGCGACATGAAATGAAATAAATAATAAATAACAGAAAAAGACAACAACAAAAAGCAATAACAGAATCAAACATTTGTGATTCATGTAGACAGTTCGGGTTGGCATATTTCAGTTTGCCTTTGTTTTCTCTCCTAAATAGATTTGGGGATTTGTTAACAATATGTGTGATCATCTGACCACTCATGCTTGTTGGACCTATTTTTGACAATGTCGCAGCGTTTCTATATATCTCAGGTATAACGTTGGTGAAACAACGTTAACCGACAGTTGTAATAAACTGTAGTTTTTCTTTAAAGCAGTGTACAGAATAGCAGATTAGAGTAGTGTAACGACAAAGTAATAGAATAGACTAGAACAGAATAGAATATACTAGAATAGAATATACTAGATCAGAAAAGAGTAGAGAAAAGTGGCTTTAAAAGCAGTGTACAACACAGAGTAGAATAGAGCAGAGCAGAACAGAGTAAAGTTAAAGTAGTTGTTACTGTAAAGACAGTAGGTTAGAGTACAGCTGGGCACAGTTAAGTTCCAGTAGAAGAGAGAAGAACAAGGAAGAATACAACAGAGTTAAGGCAGAGTAGACAATACGTAAGAGTATATATGACAATGGTTTTCTCTTGGACTATATTGTCATGTCGTCTATGTGGGGCGATGTTAATGAACATAATGAAACTGTATATTTGTGTGCGTTTGTTTCTCTCTCTATTTATATATGTGTGTGTGTGCATAAAAGATAGTGTCGGCGAAAGCGTTGACAGCAGAGCTTCTTGTCAAAGTTCTGTGTTTTTTTTATCTGCTGCTGTGAAGAGAGCGACTGCCACAGATACCTGATGAAAGAAGCAGGAGGAGAGGGACGAAGGCTGAGTGCCACACAGACCGCAGATGCTGCACGGGAGAGCTCATTAGACACACACACACACACACACACACACACACACACACACACACACACACACACACACACACACACATACACACACACACAGCTGCTCCTCCACACATGACCTGAATTTTAACTGCCAAGGTAGATCAGCGCTTAATTGAGCATGTAAAAGGTTTTTTTTCAGTGTGTTTGTGCTTGTATGTGTGTCTTTGTATGTGTGTGTGTGTGTGTGTGTGTTGTTGAGGGGGTTGGGGGTGTTAAAATCTGTCATCCAGTTGAATTAAAAGCCCTCACACATCTGCCAAACTAGATGCACGCACAAACAAACCAACTCTGAAACAATACACTTCAAAGATAAAAAAAAAGAAAAAAAAGAAGAAAAAAAAAAGCTTCACAATAAAACGGTCTCGTTCTGTCTCAGAAGCGTAGAGCTCAAACATTTGTATTATCACTGAAAAAAACACTTTTGATTTGGGAGTTTGTCGCTTCTTTTGTTCTTTCCTCCCCCCAAACTCTCTGTTGTCTTGTTTAATAGTCCCTCCACTGCTGCTTATGATCATTTTTTCTCTTTATTTCTCATCTCCTCCAGGCTGCCAAGGCCTCCTTTCTCTTTGATTCCTGACTTATATTTTTCTTCTGTAACTTATAAAGCTACATTTCGGCCTCAGGCTCAGTGACGTGATCCATCAAATGTTACTGTAAGAACGTCAACAGTTAAATCATAGTAACTGATTTGACTAAAACAATCTCAAGTCTTGACTAAGCAACTTTTTCCAGAGCTTTCAAACACATCTCATTAGCTAATGGGGTTTGCTCAGTTGTCATGGAGATGGTTTTAGTTGTTATCATGTGGAACTCATGTGGATCATTTTTTATGTTAGGTAACATTTTGTCTCGCATTGCCAGACTGGCTGTGTCAGCGCTGGAGTATGGTCTGGCTGCACCACCTACTGTATTCTGGGACAGGGGAAAAAAACCTCTGGCTTGTTTGTATTACTTTAAACCAATCCCAACTGCCCTGGGTGGTGCTAAGACTTGGATACAATGATATCTAGTGTTATGTTGATTTTTTTTAATTTTTGTAATTCTTTTATTCATTTTATATACTAGCACAGTGCCCATTCAAAATGTGCCTGTTTGGAACGGGCCAATTGCTTGGCCTGTGGTATTGCTGCTTGTAGCTTTTTATAAAAAGTTGAGAGTTTTGCGATTTAGTCAGTCACAGCTGCAACGTTATGGGTCATGTAATGGCTGGTATTCAGCCTGGGTTTGTTTTGGGGATATCTGGTATATCGGATGGGTGAATCCTTAATATTGGGGCCGTGTGATGACAACTGAACAACCAGTTGATCGAATATGGGGGAAGTTTGTAACCGGTCTCTTTTCATAAATGGTCTCTGGCGACTAAACCAACAGAGCCACACCGCCAGCATGGCTGAACATTTTAAATAAAGTAGGCATGAAGACTGTCTTTCTAATAGAACTTTCGCTAAACTTTAAGTAGCCTAGACCTTGAGTTAGGTGTTTTTTTTATCAAACTACTGAGCTATAGTAGTGACATTTCACAGTAAAGTTTCACTGTAAGCATTCCACTTAGTCACTGAAATACAATGCAAGTAACACAAAGCATGCTCCAAACTTTGAAAGGAAAATCTCATAATTTCAACTGTGCAGCCACATAACAAAGTATGATATTCATGCCTGTAATGAAAATCTACGTGAACCCATGAATCTTAAAAATGAAGCCAAGGCAAACATTAACTAGCCGGCCTGTGGTTAGAGAGTGTAGAGGTAGGTATCCCATGTGGTTGTCATCGGTGTCCGCCACGTCTCCCCAATTTCCTCCATAACTGCTCTGCTGCCGCCTTGATGGGGCCTCTTGGCTCGCAAACACTTAAACGCAGCATGGTGGCTAAACCAAGTCTGAACAACTGCTGAGTTTATAAAATCCCGTTTAGTTTAGACTTCTTTCGACTGGGATGTATCCTGTTTCCTCTCTTTTTATGTGGCTTGGTTACTGGCCTGTTTGATCTCTTCACATTAACAGCATCACCATAAAAGCAACTCCCATGAAGGAGTCTGCCCAGCAAACACAGGAGCCTGAACACACCACACATCTCTGTCAGTGGGAAGAAATCATGACGCTACTGAAAGCCTCATTACACTCTCTGTTTCCTACTGGGAGCAGCATTTGTTACTTGGCTGTGTAGCCTTTAAGATGCTATAATAGCTTTCCAGAAGTCAGTTTTGTGTTATCATCATCATCCTGCCTCCCTCCCTGGTGTATTGTGTGTTCTCCATTGTGCGTTGATGCATGCTCCCTTGCTGGAGAGTGACTGACATTGTTTGTCTCTTTGGCGAGGTGCCTGACATTTCCAAAAGTCACAGCTCACATTAAGGCTGAGCCAAGCCTTATTGCATGAGTATGTACTATGTGTGTGTGTGTGTGTGTGTGTGTGTGTGTGTGTCTCCTAAATGGTGAGCATAAACATGCGGCTATCCACTTTCTCTTCTTGCAGTGAAATATATGTTTAATATTCAGAAATAAGAATATTTTGCATCTGCTCTGCTGTAGCTTTAAATATTTATCTTAAGGGGCTCCCTGGTAGCTCACCTGGCTGAGTGTGCACCCCATGTACCAAGGCTCAGTCCTTAAGCAGAGGCCTGGGTTCGATTCCAACCTGAGGCCCTTTGCTGCATGTCGTCCCCCCTTTTTCCTCCTCCCTTTTCTGTCTACAGCTGTCCTATCAATTAAAGGCAAGAATTAAAGAACCAAAAATAATCTTTAAAAAATAATTATCTCAAACATCATACAGCTTTAATGTAGAGCTGGAACAAATTGATACAGAATACAGTACAACAATACTGCATTAAATTGACTTGTTTTGGCCACTTGGGAGAAACAACAAGCTGTAAACACAGTACTAACATATTACTACATTATAACTTTGTTCTGACGAAGGCTAAATGTCCACATCCAGCAGACATGTAGCAACATCAGCATTCTTTTAGTCCGGCTTACCGGATGTACAGTGTCCGCTATCGCCACTATCTATTTTGCAACTCCTGCGCTAAAAATCTCTGCTGAGGGGAACTGCAGAGTAATACTCTGTGGGTTCATCATACAATTAATAAAGAAATATAAATTAGAGCAGCTTTAATCATTGTCAAATTGGATGGGGATAAAACATTCATATGAATCTTTAAAATGTGCTGATGCTGGTGTTTTCCTAAAACCTGTTTTGAGACATTTGAAAGCATAGAAGCTGTGCTGAACCACTCCTCATATACTGGTTGGACATGTGATGCAGTGTTTCTTTTATAAACTCAGAAAGTGGAGACACTTCAGACGAAGTGAAGACACCGGCATATATTTATTGTTTCTGGGTACCCCTAGTTCTAACACTGAGAAATTCAGAGCTGACAAGGGAGGGGGTGGATAAACAAGGTCAACTGTACGGGAAAAGACTTGTTATAATTCAGCTGGAAATTGATTCTCTGGAATTGAATCTGAGGGCAGATTGTCTTTCCACCGTGGCACTGATCTGTTGCCAGTCCACAGAGATATGGGAGTTTCCAATAACAAGTATTGATCCAGTCCATTACTGTTATTGAACGGTGTAGACTTACAGTTTGTGGTCTTCTGACGTAAACATTACAGAGATTGATGGACATTGTCTCCTTCTCTGTTCTGGCCTGCAGAACTGACAATGAAGTACAAATACCGTATGAATAAGTGCACCTCTGGTTGACAAAAGCTTTTTTCTTTCTGTGAGCACATACATTTCCAGGATGGTGGGTGCAGTGCTGAGTGACTCGACGGGACACATTATTTGTGACAACAAGGCCTGAGCCAGCTCAACATCTGCTAGGCAAATGTTTGTTCCTTCAACCATCTAAATAGCTCATCATGGTTTGTGGTATTCTTTGTTGCACAAAACACATACACACACACACACACACACACACACACACACACACACACACACACACACACACACACACACACACACACACAAACGTTCTTTGAAAAAAATCTCCATTTGAATGTTTAAGCTGTTTGATGTCTCAGAGACCATATTTTAGTCGCATTTAATCGTATTTAGTATGTAAACATTGTTGCATTTGGGTTCGCCTCTAATCCCGTAGCAACCATCAGCTCTTGGCTTCGGTTTTGTTGGCATCCAAAAACAATGGAGTGTTTTGTAATACTTTTGTGAGGCAGAAGAAGAAAATAATATGCAAATGGAAGTCACAGAAACTTCAGATTAGAAATACTAGTGGCGGTTAAGGCCTGTGACAGATGCTCCTGATCCAGTCAGTGTGTTTGTTTTACAAGCAGACACATTTACAAGCAAGTTTGTTGACGGGGACCCTCATCAGCGCTGTGAGAGTGATGGGGAAAACAGAGACAAACATGGCAGTGGGGCATTCATCCAACTCTCACTGCATCTCTGATTCTCTCTGAACACAACAGGAGGACTGGAAGGAGATGCAGAAGAATCGGAATCGGTATCGGGAAGCAAAAAATGGTATCGGGCCATCTCTAGTTTAGGTTAAAGCTAGACTAAGATCACTTGCCTGAATGCCAAGAGAAGCGCTCTCGCTCTTTTTTGGGGGCTTTTCCCTTTCTTTGATAGTGACAGTGGATAGACAGGAAAGGTGGGAGAGAGATGGGGGATGACACACAGAAAAGGGCCGCAGGTCAGATTCAAACCCAGGCTGCTGCGAAGGACTCAGCCTACATGGGGCGCACGCTCTTACTGGGTGAGCTAGAGGTCGCCCCGGAAGTGCTCTCTTTGACTTTATTTCTTATCATTTAAAACCTTATGTTAAGAAACATTTCACCTCAATTCTCTCAAACACAGGCTTTCTAAAAGCCGTCAAATAAACATACTATTTTTGAACTATGAGTGAACTATGGAGCCATTTTCCTCAAATAAATATATTTGTTTAGAAGTCATTGTGATCACATAATTACTAGCTCTATTGAGATTCCCCAAAAAACAACTCCTGCCTCCATTACACAAGGGAAGACACATTATTCAAAACCATGTTGAGCAACAGGATGCAGACCTGTGCAGACAGTATACCTGCAGACAGTACAATGAGTCTGCTGCTCTTCGGCACACTTGATCATTGAGAGAAATCAGAATAGGAGCTCGGCACCTGTCAGAGCTGCCACCGCCAACTAACAAGCTTTCCTTTATAATGCGCCAAAGAAGACTCACTGTTTGCTGTGTATTGACCCCGCTGCAGTGAGGACAGAAGATGTTGGCTGTTGCCAGGTTGAGACGCGTCTGAGGCAGCTGTGTTTTCACTCAGCAGTTGTCACAATGAATTCTGCTCAACATCAGTCAAAATGTTATTCCTGCAGACATTAATTGGGTGGATACGTGATCTTTATTTTTTTGTCTCGTGAGAACAGAAGACCTGGGAGTTCTATGTGATAACACAAGTTTAGTTGATTCAGAAACAGAGGATGTGAGGATGTGCCATGAGGATATGAGGGGGTTCATCTGATAGTCACACTGTCATTGTAAGCTCATGGGTAAATAAACTGAATTCACAGACACCGGATCAACCTTTGAGGTTTATATAGGAATCGGATTATGGTCATATAAAGTACACCCGCCTCCCCAAGCCCTCCCCTCTCTCTCTCTCTCTCTCTCTCTCTTACACCCCCCATCCTCCCTCTCCCACCCACACCCCCACCCTGAGTCCCCCCCTCTTTGAACGGGGGCGCTGGAGCCGTCTGCCTGTCACCGCTTGCCTCTTTGTTCAAACTGATTTTGCCTCTCTCCCTCAGCGTTGCTGCTGGCGAGGAGTGGGATCGGAGGCAGCACCTTGCTGCGTGCGCGCGCGTGTGTGTGTATGTATATGTGAGTGTGAATCTATTCCGATCCCGGCAGATATCAACGAGTGAGGATGAACGGCGCATAGGCTGCTGCTCAGCGAGGAGAGGATAGCGTTGGAGAAGGAGTGAGAAGTCCAAGACGTGGAGCGCTTGTGCACACACTCACCCCGGTCTCTTGTGCCTCTGCAAAGTGCTGTTTCACCCTGGTTCCGTCGCTTGCCGTCTCTGCACCCTGTGGGAGGTTTGGGGGAGCACCTGCACCGAGGCGCAAAGCTCACATTCCTGAAGATTGCACCATTGAGACGCGTCTGGTTTTGTCAGAAAAGGTAAGACTGAAAGCACGGAAATAATTTGCTTCGCATGCATGCTTTATGAAATCAATAATTTGGTCAGTCATTGTGTGATATCTCAAGTCACCGCGTAGCCTGAGACCGCTCAGCTGCTGGAAGATGATCTAAAGTGCTTTCATTTCTGGGTTACAATATAAAGACGCACTTTCAAAGACAGGGCTCGCAATTTAAGGACATTGTAGAGTTAATTTCACATTGCCAATACATGCAATATGTAATTAGCCTATATGCATATGCAATAGGTAATAACTATTTCCTGTAGACCAATCAATCCTTTCCTCTCGCATGATCACAGCCTCTCAGCCTTAAACACGCACAAAAATTACAACCGTTTGGGATATCTTTAATTATTTACAGGTCAAAGCTTTTAATATTGGTCTATATTTACGACCCATATAGGGGCATGTATAAATCATAAACTCACCAAGTAACCTTGTTAGCGTGTCCTCTCCTCTCAGGAGATGTCTTCTCTCCGTAAGAACTTTGGTCTACATGCACAAACATCTTTTAAATCTTCCTTTACTTTACAGTGGATGACAAAATCAAAAATAAATCAGACAGGAGGGTGCCTTCTGTTGACTGATGCAAGTGTGGAAGCAGATCAGAACACTTGAACAGGTGTTGGTGAAATCTATTATGTAAATCAGAGTCCTTTGGTGAACAGCTGCCAAAATCAGATCTTTTATTGGTCCACCTCCAGAGCTGTCTGTCAGCTTGGAATGACATCAAAGATCCTGTTATGTATAGAAACTGGATGATCAGTGATCAGTGAAGTCTCTGAGCCTTGTAAACCATCTCTGAAAATATAAAATGATACACAAAAGCGACCAAATGATGGTAAAATGAGTGAATGCCTGGTGCCAGGCAGGTCTCTGAAAGTCTTGTATTGATGATGATGATGCTCTGTAAACAAACACTGGCATGTTGAAATCACAGTGAAGGAGGAGAACAGTTTGGGTCACCTTGCCAAATGAGCTGTAGTCTGAGAATATGCGAGCCCCCGCAGCCCAATAAAAGCCCATCCTGCTTCTATTGACTGACTCCATGTCTTTTCTTCTTTGGCCTTGTCAGTGTGCCCACCACCAGCTGTGTGTCAGAGCCACAAAACAGGACGTGGTTAACCAGGCAACGCCACACTATAGACGAGCCCGAGCTGAGGAAATGTATGTGTGTGTGAGAGAGATAACAGAGCAGTATAGTGCCTGTGGGATGAGGGGAGAGGAGAGTAGTGAGGAATGAGGCTAAGAGACCCAGCTGAAAGTTTACACCATGCATTTTACATTCTGTCTGGATGTGTGCGAGTGTGTATTTGAAAGGGCATCCATGAGGCCCGGCACGCATAGCATACAGTAGAGTTGTGTGTCTGTAGATGACTGCACTCATACAAGCAGAGGGATCAGAGAGCGGTGTTGTGGAGAAGAAAAAGGTCTGATTAAACTAGAGTACGAGCTCAGTTGGGCTGCCTCGCTGTCTGTTGCTGCACACTTTGCACTCAATCAGCCTCTGTGCTGTTTATCACGTCTGGCTCTGAGACGTCTGCAAATACAGGAGTCACTTTGCATCAGTGAAAGATGGCAAAAGGAGTAATGCTAGATGCTTTTAGATAGATGAAACACTGCAGAAGTGAAGCAATGAGCCGATTTGTCAATTAGTCGATTGACAGACTCGATTGGGATTATTTTAAGTCATTGTTCGAGCGAAGATGCCACACATTCCCGTGTTTCTCTTCGTTATTGTGAGGATTTGTACAGTAGCTTTCTTTATTTGTGCGTTTAGTTGGACAAATCAAGCAATTTAATGTTGTTTCACAATTTTCTAGCATTTTGTTCACCATACCAAACCAGTTACATTAGGATCAGCAACTGTTTTGATATCTATGATTTCAGGCATTTCTTAAGCAAAATTGGCAACGATTCACTGGCAGCTTCTCAAATATGACGATTTGCTGCTTTTCTATGTTTTATAGCATTGTAAATTGAATATCTCTGTATTTTGGACTGTTGGTCGAACGGAGGAAAAAAAAACGTCATCAAGATGT
The DNA here is from genome assembly GCF_031162955.1 of Sander vitreus. Classification (NCBI taxonomy): domain Eukaryota; kingdom Metazoa; phylum Chordata; class Actinopteri; order Perciformes; family Percidae; genus Sander; species Sander vitreus. The sequence goes on from NC_135866.1 coordinate 9,429,559, forward strand.
CATTGAGTTTTAGAAGATTGTGATTGGCATTTCCTGATATTTTATAGACTAAGACTGAGAAAATAATCTGCAGATTCATTGAAAATGACAATAGTTGTTAGTTGCAGGCAGCCCTAAAGTACTGTTTCCTTTCAGAATAAAACGGAAAAGGGAGTTTATCCCTGCTGTTCATAAGTGAGCAGTTTTGTCACAAGTCTTGCTGATGGTGTATTTTCAGTAGAAACTAAATCTCAGTCAGGGTTTGATAGTTTTCTCTGTGGTATGAAAGTGCCCACTCATGTGATTATTGGCTCTGTCAGTACAATACAGTGCTAAAAGCTAACAGAAAAGCGCTATAAAAACTCAAATCAGCACCAGCGCTCGCTTATAGTAATGACCAAAATAAGCTTACTTCTAAGTCAGCCACAGGCTTGTTACTTTATGGTTATGCTCCCCTAAAAATGTGTTGACTTTGTTTGTTGATCAGAATGTGATGGGTAGTGATGTACTATGCAGAAAATGTATGAGATGTCTTTGTTGTTGTCCTAGCAGTAATTCATAAACAGCAGATCCAACTGTGAACTATAAAGTGGGAATTCTATGATCTCTTTGAACTTTGTGCACCATTTACAGCCAGATGGGGAATAGGTTTCAATGACAATGACTTCACGGTGACTAGAGCTAAAACTGTCCACATTTTCAGCACTGGACAGCTCCTAAATCTCAATGTCCAATGGTCCGACCACAAACATTTGTTAAATAGAAAAAAAGCTGTGAATAGTTGTGGTTTGAGCTGCTGGATTGAACGGTAATGTCTCCCTCTCTCCATGGAATATTGAAACCCGAGTGAGTCCCCAGCCACCAAAACCCAAAAGGGATTGGACAAACCAATCCATCAATCAACTCCGGTCTTTAGCCTGGGAGGGACTAAAGCAGCCCACCAGGCCAATCATTACAAGCGTAGATGAGACCACAGCTGAACAGCTCAGCCACACAAAGAGAAAGGTCCCTCTCTTTGTCTTTGGCCGGGGGCTCTCCTCTAAGGTGGAAGACAAATATTTGGCTTTGCAGTCGGCTGAGAAGAAGCTCGTTAAGGCAGCAGCAAAGTTTTATCCACCTCTGCAACACAGAGAAGATTAGAATGATTAGTCACTTCCCAAGAGGTAGTTAACTGCAGTGGTGTTATTTTTTCTAACGTCACACTCTTTGAAACATGTACACTCAGCACTTCTTTCCTGTTATTGTTAAATGCTGATGTGAGAATGAGGAGATGGCTTCTGCCTCTCCGGGCATTGGCGCTGGTGATAAACACTTGGAGAAGGACAGAGCTCTCTGTTTTTTGTCTTTCCTCACCTAGTTGATATTCTACAGACTCAGCACATCATTAAAGATGAGGAATTCTTGGATGAAGCCCCACCACCACGTCTACGTTTGTGTCTATTATTCCATTTAATTTCACAGCTACTCCTTTTTCTGACCACCTTTCCCTGTGGATGGAAATGTGGTTGGACTGTGGTGGCCTGTTTATGGAAGCTCTCCCAATCCAGTGTGTCTGTCTCTTTGTGTGTGTGTGTGTGTGTGTGTGTGTGTGTGTGTGTGTGTGTGTGTGTGTGTGTGTGTGTGTGTGTGTGTGTGAGCCAAAGACTACTATACTCAAGATGTTAGCTGCGTCTCATGCACCTGATCCTTTATTGACTTTGTTACCAAGAGCTGCAGAACCTTCACCTTTGACCTGTGTTGACACAGCTGGTGTAGAGGCTGCTTACGACAGTCCCTAGCTACATATTTTTTTTACCTCTGACCCTAAAATCATTATTCCCTTCAATATTGCTACTTGCTTAAACAAACATTTGCCTACAATATTCAGGGGCAGAGCCAGACGTTGTAAACGGGTCTGGGGGCATGCTCCATTTACTGCAGCTATATGCACTATTTTTCAAGACATTTGATTATAGAAATCCTAAAACTCTGTACATCATTTGGGACGATGATAGTTTCCAAGGAAAAAAATCATCCTGTTGAGGCTACATCTTGTTTTGTTTAATTATTCTCCAATTGTCTTCATCATTCTGAAACCAGAAGATAACAATTGTTGAGGGTGACTCATTTTCACTCATCAAAGATTCAGGGCAACATACGGGGCTGGAGCCCCAGAAGCCACCCCCTCGCTCCGCTCCTGACAATATTAATAAAAACAATGGATCAAATGACTACATGGTTTGTGAAAAGGGAAGCCCGTAGTGATGAACCCAGAGATTTATCACCTGACTGCAGTTCCCTTTAGATGAGTGTTTTAGCATCTTTCTGCTCCTTGTTTTGGTTTTTTCGCCCACAACTTTATTGCCTTGATGCATTCTCATCATCTTGGTTCCTGGCAATTGGCAGGCAGTGAAACAGTTCTAAAAACCCAGCGTACGCTGCCTTTCCAGCACCAGACGACAGAAAAATTAAGTTAGAGACTAGCTGGTGAACATAGTGGAGCATTTAGCAGCTAAAGGAGCCAGATATTTCCCTCTGGAGTTGGTGGAGACCAAAAACAGAAAAGCACAATATTAGACTTACATTTCTCAGGTGGCCAGACACACGACTCCAAATGAATACTAATGTGTCTGCTGGATGTGTAAATTAGCCATTATATGCTAACACGTTTGTGGTATCAACTTATGTAGTGATAAAACCACAGTCATGCCCCCAAAATTTCAAGGATTACAAGAGATCTTTGACAGTATTTAGTTTATGCTTTCATTTACGTTCCGTTGCAAAATACTGCACATAAAATACTGTATGATTAGTTACTCTTTTTTTATATATATATATATTTTTTGGGCATTTTCAGCCTTTATTTTGATAGGACAGCAGAAGACATGAAAGGGGAGAGAGAGGGGGAATGACATGCAGCAAAGGGCCGGTGTTTGTAGTCGAACCCTGGCCCACTGCGTCGAGGAGTAAACCTCTATATATGGGCGCCAGCTCTACCAACTGAGCTATCCGGGCGCCCATGATTAGTTGCTTTAAAGGCAGCTACACACAGAGCCGACGGCCGACCGTTGGCAGAAAAGGCAGTTGGACTGATCAGTCTCCCCGAGTTGGTCAAAAAAGTGCCTCGGAACACACCAAAGCGACGAGACGTAATACGTCTCCATAACAGCAGGCGGCACTAATCTGTATTGTCGCCCAAAAAATGAAAACCGGCAGCTGATTGGACGAACGCGTCACCTGGGTGTGGCTGCTGCTTCCGGATTTTGGATTTTTTAACCGGCCATTAATGGCGACTCATTCAGAATACGATCTCATATTGTACTAAAATAGTTCAACGAAACGTGTTTCTGAAAACATTTTAAGTGAGAAATAGGCCGTGCAGTTGCTGAATCTGTCTTCATTTCAGATCGACAAAGGTCAGTTTAAAAGATTTTCGTCAGATTTTGAGAGGTTTAGTCACGCTCATTCCGCTTGCCATTTCCGGGTGAGTCCCGACTGCCCTGTCTCCGACTGAGCATGTCAGGTCGGCCAAAATGAAGGCCGACGGCTCCTCCAACGGACGACGGCACGGAACACACCGAACAGACTCGAGTCACTGACCTCGCCAGACTGTCCAACAGCCGATTATCGGCCTGGTGTGTAACTGCCTTAAAGGAACATTAAAAAGTATCTATGGAAGCCAATTTCTACCAGGAAAATAAAAATACATACATGAAATGTTAGGAATAGTAAAAAATGTGAATAGTCATGATGAGTCTAACTATAATGTTTTAAGTCATAATTATCACATATAAGATAAAAAAAAATGGAATCATATGGTAAGTAAGTCAAAATTGTACTTTCACAAAATTCTGTATGTAATAATTTAGTTTTTTTAATCAATGTTTACTTTTCATCAGTTTTTATTTTTCCTGGCAGAAATGGCCAGTTATCTGATCATTTTCCTCTTCCAGTCAAAGGTTCACTGGTTACAAATCAACTGATGTCGGTGTGATTCCATCCTTTTTGATGCATTAAAGAAAAGAGCGATGATTGATTCTACCGAAGTTGCTGTCTGGCGCTCCCTGGTTTCTATTTCCTCTAAAAGCTGTTACAATACTTCTCACATATTTATGTACACACTTTTTGTGCAGCTCCCTCATATATTAATCAAATTTATATTTAAATTTATATTGACTTTTTTTCTCCGTATCTCACATAGTCCTACACCTTTTGCACATACACACAAATGACAAAAACACTCATACGACGGTCCCAGAAAGGGACTGAGAATAAAAAGGAGGAGAGAGAAAATAAGCATATCTGAGATCATCTGCTGCAGGTCTGTCGAGTGATGCTCCACAGCAGCTTAACAGCTCTACAGGAAGCTCGGCAACAGATGGACGTTATAAGAGCTGTCAATCTCTCACAGGTAGGCACAAATTGTATAATGCATGAAACATCACGTATTTCCTCTTGGGTTGCTGTTCAACACTGAATAATTAATGGAAAAAAACAACAGAAAAGTTCTAACACCTACTTAACAGTTACAAGCCTAAGTCTCTTTTTCGCTTGACTTGTCTGTTGAGGGTCCTTCAGTGACCTAAACTGCTTCATCTCTGCGCTTTACTGCACACACTAAAGGCTCTGACACACCATCACGATTATCGGCTGTCGGACAGTCTGGCGAGGTCGGTGACTCGAGTCTGTTCGGTGTGTTCCGTGCCGTCATCAGTCGGAGGAGCTGTCAGGATCCATTTTGGCTGATTTGACTTGTTGAATCGGCCAGTGGGCAGTCGGACTCAATGACAAATCTGATTGGTGGAGTGCTAGCCCTTGACTAGCGAATCAGTGCTTCTTCCACAAGAAGAAGCTCTAGAGCGGACAACGCCAGTATCTTCTTATTACTAGCCATTGTATTTTCTTACATTCAGCGAGTAATGACAACAACGATCATTCTTGACTACTATCAACACTCTCTGATGAAAACAATGACTGACGACAGCATGCTCTGTGTTTACTAGGTCTGGAGAGATGTTCCGTCATTTCCGGTTTTTGTGCGACAATATAGATTAGCGCCGCCTGCTGTTATGGAGACGTATTACGTCTCGGCACGCGCAGAACATACGCTCAAGTTGGCGTCGCTTCGGTGTGTTCCGATGCACTTTTTTGAGAGATGGTAGCCGACTGATCAGTCCGACTGCCTTTTCTGCCGACGGTCGGCCGTCGGGTTGGTGTATCAGAGCCTTTATAGCCAAATCTTAACTTGGCCTCACCAAGCCGCTTTAAATAATCTCTCTCTCCATGCCCAGTGCGATCAATGGTGTCAGTGTGAGAGGAAGGAGAGTGTAATCGGAGGGACCAGCTTTCCTGGGTCCTCTCTCCAGCTGAAGCCACCAGAGCTGCATGAGTCATTAGTTGCTTTGAGTGTGATTAGTCACCACACACTGAACACAATGGGTGTCTGTGTTTGTGTGTGTGTGTGTGTGTGTGTGTGTGTGTGTGTGTTTGCATGTGTGTGTGAGAGAGAGAGTGTGCACAATGCATGAAGGGAGCAGGAAGTGAATACCTGATTCAGCTTAGCTCACTTTCCTTTTTTTCTGTTTTTAATTTCTTAAGCGATTAATGTTCATGCACTCTGGTTTAATATCTCTTTTATGGCACCAAATCACCACTGCAACATACTACTACTGTATTTTATTCAGTCTTTACAATTCATTTAAAAAGAATTGCGTCTGTGTAAGTGCACAGACGTTCAAATCTCAGCCACAAATCTATTCAGGATGCAGCATTTGTCTCGCAAATAATTATGGAGCTTGCAACGCAGCTTTTCATCATGGCAGTGTAGTATTGTCACAACGGTGATAAAATGACCTTCCTTTCATTCCTCTTCCTTCATCTTCTTCCCGTACCAGCTCACCACTTTGTCTGTCACTCATCTGGAGCTGTTATTTTGCTGTTCACTCCGCTGCTCTCCAGAGGTAATAGTTTTGTGAGACATGATTAAAGAAAAAGGGAAGGAGAGAAATCACCTTCTCCTGTCAGACCCAGGAGGGGGATACAAGACTGGCAGTTTGACTCCTTAATGTAAAACTAGCTTGGTTTCCATCCTGATGTCTATTAGTACAGATTTATCCAAAGTCCTCAGCCTCTCCTCTTAAGCTATGTTATATTTTTAGACATTAATTCTGTTGCTTCCTCTTGCCATCATCTAGTTACCCAAAAAAGGTCTTGGAACTTCCTGTAAAAATACAAAAAAAAAATGTTGTTTATATTTTTCCTCCGTCAGAAATTCATTTCCCCAAGGGGCAAACAGAGCTTGAGCTCTTTTCGGTTGGGTGGAAGAAAAATATTGCATATAAACAAGATCTCAAGAGTTTTAGCCTTTCCAAAATCAAAAACACAAGAGCAAAATTGCAAGGAATGGATTGAACATTGTGTTTATCTGCTCTAACATAGGCTGCAAACGTTATAGTTAGCCGAGCATGCTCTTACTCACTCCTTAAAGTAGTTGAGCGTAGAGTAAGTAGTAGAGGGTTACTTCCATAGCTAACTGCATTAATAGCTATAAGCTAACTGCATTGTTTTGTGGCATTACATGTTATGTTATAAAAAGCCTTGTTCAAAACTGACACATCTACTGTGTGGAAACCAAAATGCTGCTATATCAGAGTGTAGGCTAACGTTAGCGGCTTTGTCTGGCTTCTATATTCGGTTTGGAGACATTTACTAAGCTAGCTAGCTATTTACTAGTTAGCTAACTAGCTCTACCCTGCAAGAACAATGCTGCTCCCTTATTTGTTATCAACATGGATTATCAACTGGTGAGGATGCTGACTTTTTGCCATGAACATGTAGCTTAATGATCATTTTTAGCATAAATGTGTATGTACTGTAGCTATCAAATGCATATATAGGAGCCTTCTTGTTTAAAGCATGTCAGCTGGAGAAGCCAACTCATGAAGTTAGTGTTAATTAGCTAGCTAGCTATAAAGTTAGCTTAGAATTTGCCAGCAACAGTAGCTATGTTAAAAGTGACATGCGACTGTCGACTTAGTCTACTTCTGTCTTAAATCCTGGACCCATTGTTTAAAAAATGACTGGGATTTTTGGATAAATCTGCCACGGTTATCTTTGTAAACTGCATTACGTGAGTCAATTCACAAACTATAATAGCCTACATGAAGTGTATTTGTTTTCTTGACCTTAACTGTGATGGCAGCTGCCGGCAGTGTGTGTGTGTGTAGGTTGGTGTGTGTGTTTTAATGTTTTGTTTGTGTATGCAGAAATGCAGAAGATGAGATTCAGTGACCTACCTTCTGAATTGGCTGGGATTTGATGTGGGGCTTTATAGTAGCTGCACCATTACAGCAGCGTGTGTGTGTGTGTGTGTGTGTGTGTGTGTGTGTGTGTGTGTGTGTGTGTGTGTGTGTGTGTTCTTGTTTAACTATATTCATGGGGTCCAAAAACCGGGAATACAGTATACTTGTGGGGTCCGGACAGCTTTGTGGTGCCAAAATGCTGGACCCCACAACTTTAAAGGGCTGTTTGAGGGTTAAGACTTTTTCAGGATCAGGATTAGGGATATAATTAGGTTATGGTTAGGGTGAGGGTAAGGGTTAAGATTAGGCATTTAGTTGTGATGGTTAAGGTTAGGGTAAGGGGCTATAGAATGCATTATGTCAATGATGGGTCCCCACAAAGATAGTGAGATGCAGTATGTGTGTGTGTGTGTGTGTGTGTGTGTGTGTGTCATGAATCAACATGGGACCCAACCTGGCCTGATTAAGTAAACCTTTGCAATCTCTGAACACACTCACAAACACTTCAATGTAGCATGATGGAGGCATTGTAAGCATAAAGCTGTCATGCTGTGCTCACAAACACGATTTGGTACAACCATAACAGCCGCTGACATGAAGTGTTCCACACTCTTCGTGTTTTTTCCTCAAGCAACTTTCCCACCAACTGCAGAACCGAAGGAGATTTGGGTCGAGGGGCCTGGCTTGCCTGCATCATAATGAACATGAGGCCAGTTGGTCTCTTGCTTCAACAGATTGACAACTTATACTGAGCCGTAGGTCTGCCATCCTCGTCTGTTAGCTCTCTTTGGATCTCTGTCACTCTGCTCGTCGGCTCTTACAATGAGTCGAGAATGCGTCCTATTCAGACAACATCGTGAAAATGTGTCGGCTGGACATCCACATTGAAGTCCACTGAAGCATTTTAGAGACTTCTGGCTCTTTTCTCCTCAAGACACAGCTGCGCCTGTGAAAGTGAAGAGGGGTTATTTAGAGGGAGGCGTTCACGACATCTGATGTCTCCCTTGTTAACAAAAGGTGGCACTAGTTAGTATGCGGCTGGTGTGATTAGATGGCCAGTGCACTGTATGTTGTAAATCCCCTCTGGTAAAACTTTGAAAGGCGGCTGTCTATAGAGCACACAGTGTTGTATGTTGTATAGCATCCATAGAGATGTCCATAGGCTGAACTGTATTCTGTATTATGTTGCTGTGGATAGTGCCTGCTGGGCCCCTTCCAGTCCCAGGCCCTCCAATACAACACTCTGAAATGCTCTCCGCTTACAAGACTGGGCAATCTCCTCGGTGTCATGACCCTCTCCAAGCCTTTAGAAATCTCTTGTCACCCACCCAGCTAGCTCAACCAATGGTTCAGGCCTTCCAACATGCAACGAGTCCAACGGCTCGACCCCAATCTGTCACAGCCCATCACAAGGTCCTAACCCACCTTCAGAGAGGGGATGCCTTAAAGTGTGTGGCACAGCGGGGGGCTCACCCGCACCAGGATCCCCTTTTTTTTCCAATCTAGAGAGTCTAGAGTCTAGACACCAACTTAAAACACCATTAAAAATGACTCAACAAATTGTTGTTTAATGACAGTACTGTATAGTTTGGCAGGTGTCACTGAGTGCTTTACTTTTCTGAGAGGAATGTTTCTCTTTGCCTCACACACTCCAGTTTTATACGGTTGAAGGTTTTACTGCGCTTTCACATGGTCAGAGAAGAGAGCGACCATTATTCCTGTAATTTATAAAGGGTTGAACTGGTGTTGCATAATCTTCTTTCTGAGCATCAGGGATGCTGGTGGCATGAGTTGTTGTTACCTTGGTGAATGCAAAGAGGTCTTTTGCTTTCCTGGATAAATTATTTTACTTTAATTGAAATTTAGACAGTCTAAACATGTTGGGCTAATTTCTCCTCAAACTATTTCAAATACTTCATGTGCTCTCTGTTAATAATGCCTGTGTAGTCAGGGAGATATAATGAACCAATATTTTGTAAATTAATCATTTAGAAGTTTTGTTGTTGTTGTTGTTGCTTTACCGACAGCATACTCGCATCTTCATCTGCATTTCATACCAGTACGGGGCCATAAAGCTCCGTCTCAGTCGTCTCTCCATTGAGCTGAGAAGCTTCAGGCCCCAAGCCAAATTCTCTGGCAAAGTCAGCAGCTCATTTCTGATGTGTGGTAGGATTTCCTCGATGTTGTGCAGTAGAAATGCACCACCAGAATCACTCTTTCACTACAGTGTACTAAAACTTAATCCAATCATTACTTTTGGAGTGGTTGTCATGTTTCTTAATTAGATGTATCACTCTGTGTGTTGTTACTTAACTAGGTGTGAGACCAGTACTGGATGACAATAACATTATTAGTTAAATTGGCAGCTGTAGCTCAGGTGGTCGGGAGGGGGAAACGTGAAACACAATGACTGGACAAACGCATCGGCTAAATGGAGAGCACTGAATACAAGCCAGCGAACTGTGTCCGGGCTTCTAAGTGCCCTACAGATGCAATATTGTTTATTATACCAATAAATAAAATGGATAATATACATTTTCCATCCCTGTCTGCAATACTGTGTGCATGCTACTAAATCACCTCATTTGCCTTTTGGGTTAGGTAGTTTTATTTAAAGCATTCGGTATTCAAGGCCATTTCGGGGGATTTTATTTTATAGGTGTGGCCACAGTGCAGTGACTCACACTAGATGAGAGAAAAAAACAAAATAAAGTATGAGTAATGGGCTCATTCCTCAAACACCTTGTGAAGGTCAGCATTAGTTTTTGTGTCAGTAAGATTTCATGCTGCTGCTCTAACACCTGTAGATGGCGGCTACCTCAACTGGTGAAAGCTACTTTCATGGTAGACAACTCTTCAAGATGAGTGACAGCTGCCGGCAGTGTGTGTGTGTGTGTGTAGGTTGGTGTGTGTGTTTTAATGTTTTGTTGTGTATGCAGAAATGCAGAAGATGAGATTCAGTGACCTACCTTGTGAATTGGCTGGGATTTGATGTGGGGCTTTATAGTAGCTGCACCATTACAGCAGCGTGTGTGTGTGTGTGTGTGTGTGTGTGTGTGTGTGTGTGTGTGTGTGTGTGTGTGTGTGAGAAAAGGTTTTTGTAAAACAAACAGCTATGGAGCTTTTTTCCGGCACACACAGACCTTCATCTACTCAAACATAAAAATCACCAAACTGTTTTACCTGACAAAAAAATGGACTGCATTTATATTGTAACTTTATCCAAAGCACTTTACAATTTGCCTCTTATTCACCCATTCACCAAAACTCACTCACTCACTCACTCACTCACTCACTCACTCACTCACTCACTCACTCACTCACTCACTCACTCACTCACTCACCCACCAATGGCAGCAAACTGAATGCAAGGCACTGGCCTAACCACCAGGACCACTTTGGGGTTTAAGAATTTTAATATTAACAGACAACATCAATTAAATCTACTTCAGGATGATATATAAAAAAACATGAAGTTTATTGTCTGGAAGTGTCTTGGACACTGTGTTTAAAGTCTATGTTTTTATACCCCCGTCTCTCTCAATGCAGGTCCAGGATGGCGTGTGCAGCTGGGCGGCAGATCCTCTTTGCTCTGATGCTGCTGCTCTATTTGGGCTCGGGTAAGTTGTCTGTTACCTATCTCCACTCATTGTTTCCTCAGGTGCTGCAGAAATTAAACAGCAGTTTGTGATCGAAAGAAAAAATAGTAACAGATAATGTCGGCACACAAGTGGGTTCGGTAAAAAGAAACAGGGAAGGAGCAGCTGGACCAGAATACAAAAAAACATCAGTTCCCACATTCATTTCTTCCATGAATACACAAGACAGGTCTTGTAGGTGAGAGCTGACATGCTGAGGATGTTTGGAGACATGCTCGGTGGGACTGAGCTGGAACACCTCCAAACCCATTTCTGTAAGTTTAGTCGACCATCTGTTCTATTACAACTCTGCATAAAATTCACAATTATGGAACGAAAAGACAACACATGTCAGAGCTGCAGGTCTCTGGTGTATAGTATCGCAGGTTTGAGGTGCACATGCAGCCTGCTGACTGCCTGTAGTAAAGATAAGTTCCTCTCCTTAATTACTTTTCCTGCATTTGGCATGCATGATGGTAGTTGGTCAGCCTAGAGTTTCATTAACTGCATCGCTCATTTTCAAAATTCAATTCAATTCAATTCAATTTTATTTATAGTATCAAATCATAACAACAGTTATCTCAGGACACGTTACAGATAGAGTAGGTCTAGACCACACTCTATAATTTACAAAGACCCAACAATTCCAGTGATTCCCTCTGTCGCGTAAATGCGACAGTGGCAAGGAAAAACTCCCTTTAGGAAGAAACCTCGGACAGACCCAGGCTCTTGGTAGGCGGTGTCTGACGGTGCCGGTTGGGGGTGTGATGGACAATGGCAATAATAGTCACAATAAAGATAATGACTAGAAATAGTAGTTATAGTAGTTCATGGTGTTGCAGGACACTGCAGGGCACTACAGGGTGTAGCAGGGCACAGCAGGGCACAGCAGGACGTAGCAAGTCGTAGCTGGGCATTGCAGAGCATAGCAGGGTGTAATAGGGCACAGCAGGGCATTGAGCAGGACCACGACGACAGCTGCCACCATGATTTAGGTGCCATCCTGATCCAAGGAAACATGCTAGGGGAATAAGCTCCCCAGAGCTAGGTTAGTAACAAGCATTTCTTGGGACATGGATACACACAGATGGAAAGAGAGAGGTTGTCTAAAACTATAACCACATAACTAAGAGCTGCAGAGAAGCAGAGATAGGGAGGCTGCGCGCCATGACTGTGGCTACACACCCTCCCCTGCCGGTCTAGGAGAACACTGCAACTCTTCACTCCCTAAGTATAAGCTTTAATGAAGAGGAGAGTTTTAAGTTTACTCTTAAAAGTGGTGACGGTGTCTGCCCCCCAAACCCAGATTGGAAGCTGGTTCCACAGGAGAGGAGCCTGATAGCTGAAGGCTCTGGCTCCCATTCTACTTTTAGAGACTCTAGGAACCACAAGTAATTCTGCATTCTGGGAGCGCAGTGCTCTAGTGGGACAATAAGGTACTATGAGCTCTTCAAGATATGATGGTGCTTGACCATTTAGAGCTTTGTAGGTCAGAAGAAGGATTTTAAATTAAATCCTGGATTTTACAGGGAGCCAGTGCAGAGAAAATAATACAATTCAATTCAATAAAATGAAAACATTACCTTACTTGTCATAACGCTCTGACAGCAGAAAATTATTACTCCACATTTATTCATATTTTCTCTGTCTTTCTTGCACAATTCAGCATCCAAAAGTAAACAAAGGGATCTACCTACTGCTATCATAAAAAAACAGGATTGGAACCAGCTATTACTCCCAAATAAAAGACCTAGACAAGATTCTTATCTTAATGTTGTTGTAAAAGCTGTTAAAACAGTTTTATATATATATATATTTCACTTTCGAGTCATTTCCAAGTTCCTCACCACAAGTTGCCCTCAAGCAGTCAACAAAGTACCACATTATACCAAACTGGGACACCTGGATAGTAGAGTTTATTGTATGAGTTGTGATGATAGCCAACTGACAAAGAGTGTTCCAGGTTAATGGTAAATACTGCATTGTTCATCTTCTATGTACTGTCCTGTGCTTTACAACATGTTCAGCCTGCTACCAAGAACAAGTGGAGTTTAAAGCTGTTTGCTATGGAATTAAACAGTTTTTTTTTTTACCTTGGCAACTCTTAGTGATGTCATCACGACTGTAGCAGATGCACATTGCTAGAAAATGTCTGGTAAATACATGGTGGCATGATATTTCCTGACTTTATGAGTGGATAAGAATCTCCTGAATATGCCAGTACACCTTAAACTGGTGCATTGTCGGATTCAAAAGCCTCTGCAATGGGATCAAGTTATCAGTCTGATGATGTACATACTTCTTCTTTAAGGAGTTGTTGTTTCACACTTTGGGAAATACTTGTATGTGCTTTCTTGTAGTCTTTCTTGTTTCTAGTGTTAGATAGAAACATTGATACCACTCTCAATGTCTGTGCCGTGAATATGAAACCAGAGGAATATTGATTATTTCACACAAGAAAGAAATATTTGTTTTGCCTGTGCTATTCAACAACTTGACAACTGCTTAAACTGCTAAGGAAGACAAGCTTTTGCAGTTAAAAGCTCCAGAAAAAAGCTAGTAAGGAGATCTTTAGTTAAGATTTGCATCAAAGGTCAAAAGTGAACATTCATGCTCAGCATTTTAAACATATACCAGTATATCATTTTTTGCTGCTGTAGTATTTGTTAGTATGTCCTTATTTCATGTTTATGTGCAACATTATTTTTGGCATTAAATCAAATTCAATTAGCCAGCACGATCGATTCAGTTTAAAAGACATTGATATCGGCCTTGAAAGCCTTCGTATCTCATTGGACAGCTCATTGGAAGAGGACTGACAGGAATAAGAGATGGCATCTGTTAATGATAGAGTGTCCTTTCATGTCACTTCCAGCTCTCTCTTCCTCTTTTTAGAGCTGGAAGTGTTTTTCTTTTGTCCCATCTGTCACCACCATGCTGCAGGGTACACTTGTCATCCAAAGTCTCTCAATTTCCTCTATTCAATTTCTTAGACTCCTTCTTTTCCTCCATCTCTGGTTTTCCCTCTCTTTTACTCTCTTCATCCTTCCCTCTCTCATTCTTGCTCTCTGTCTTGTTCTCTTGTGCTTTTCCCTGGTATTTCTGATTTTGTGATTACATCTGATTTCGGGGGAAAGGCAGCGGAGGCACAGAGAGATGCTCTCAGGGGGTTCAGCTTGTGAAAGCCATCCAATCTAAATGCAGATGGAAATATCTTCCGGGGATTCTATTCCACCATGTGCAATATTCCAAATAAAATAAGTGGGCTTATTTAAAATAAGACTTTGTTTGTTGATTTTACACAGGTTCTTTTGTTACGCTCATATTAGTTTTACACAAATTGGTGCATTTGACTAATGGTGTGAATTTGAATATAGAGGACCAGAAAACAAAACAAATGTTGTTTGAGCAAATTAGCTTCAAGCTTATAAAAGCTTTGTAATGATGTCTTCTGCCTCTTTGTTGTTATGTTGCCAGAGACTATCGCGCCTTATAGTCCATGCTACTCATTGACTTTGTGAGCAGAAACAGCTCATGAACTTACTATGAATTATTATATATATATAGTAGTTTGTTTTTGTAATGTAAATAAATGAAAATGAACCTCAACAACAACAAACAAATTTAACTGAAGGTCTTTTTACTAGCTGTTTCGGGAGATTTCAACCACATCTCACAATCTTCATTAGCGGATGGTTGTCATTCCGCTATGCAAATAAATAATAATTTTAAAGAAATTAACTTTTATGGTCAGAAAAATACAATTTCAACCTTCTATAAAATGAAATAAGCTAATCTTGCTTGGCAGTAACCAGAAAGAAGGTTCCGAACCCCCTGGCCGGCTTGGGCCCTTCTGTGTGGAGCATGTTCTCCCCGTGCTAGCGTGGGGTTTCTCTGAGTTCGCTGGCTTCCTCCCATAGTCCAAAGACATTGTGACGACCCCTCTGCTCCATTAGGTGTGCCTGTTTTGCTGGCTGCTCCATGTCTTGCAGGATCTGGGTCAAGGCAGAGGGTCTCGTTAACTTCACTTCCCCTCTTCTCATTATTAAGCTCATCAACTCCCTACACTGCTCTGCTCTTTTCTCACAACAGCTATCATTTTGGTTTTGCATGTTACAGACATTTCCGCACGCCCATACACGACTGATTTCTGACTTCCACGTTCTTTTCTGGAGGGTTGTGTCAGTCCTGTGATAGTTTGGCGACCTGTCCAGGGTGTACCCTGCTCGCCCAATGTCAGCTGGGATTGGCTCCAGCAAACCCCCCATCCCCCTGCCACCCTGCCTGAATAGGATCAGCAGTTACAGATAATTGGATGGGCTCTTGCTTAGTATCAAACATTAAGGTGCACAGAGGACAAAGCACAAAGAGGCAGAATTAGTTGGTTAGTGGATCATGTCTGTACAGGTGATCCGGTTGTCCTGGTTACATTGAACATGTGTGTCATGGCAACCCGATTGAAGAGAGTGAGTTGCGGATATCAATCTGCAGATATCAATCTGCAGAACTATGACCCTACCTATAAAAGGAAATAAGTTTGAGTCTGAGCAACTGTGGTCACTTGTGTGTGTTCTTCTACTCTTGTTTGTCTGTGTGTGTGTGTGTGTGTGTGTGTGTGTGTGTGTGTGTGTGTGTGTGTGTGTGTGTGTGTGTGTGTGTGTGTGTGTGTGTGCCAGCGTTATGTTCCTTTGTTGGAATGATAAAACCAGTTCCTCGTTCTCGTGTGGAAATTAGTGTGAAATTGCTAATGAATCCCTGAGGTCTTGTTACTGTAGCTGACACGTTGGTTAGAAGCTACAGTACAGCCCACACTTTCTTTACTTCTAATGCTTAGTGTAGAATACTGTACAGCATTTACCCTATAATCAAACAGCAGACTTATTCATGTCTGGCAAAAAGTAGACATTTGCAATATATTGCCCATTGTTGTCCTCCAACATATTTAACTGCATAATCCCATTGTGTGTTGTTCTTTTGGTTGCCCTCTTTAGGAGCGGCCTCCTCCATAGTAAACATGCGTAGGATCAGCCATCCTACAGTACAACAAACGCTGGCAGGCAAAGCTGTCCTCCCCTGTGTCTTTACCCTCCAGACCAGCTCCTCCAGCCAGCCTCCCCACCTCCTGTGGACTCACATCAGGGCACCAGCAGGAGAGAGCGCTCCTCTGAAGCAGATTGTGCTTTCTGCTAAAGGTAAAACAAAGCCATGATGATCTGGTTTAGCTGTTTATAAGACTTAAGGCCAACCGTCTGCAGAAAAGGCAGTCGGACTGATCATTCGGCTCCCGTTGGTCCAAAAAGTGCCTCGGAACACACCGAACGGCGACTTGAGTGTACATTGTGCGCGTGCACGAGAAATAATACGTCTCCATATCAGCAGGCGGCGCTAATCTGTATTGTCACCCAAAAAATGAAATCCGGAAATGACGAACGCATCACGTGGGTCTGGCTTCTCCCAATTTTCAAAGCCAGACCATAATGGCGGCTCATTCGGAATATGATCTTGTATTTTACGAAAATAGTTCACCGAAACGTGTTTCTGAAAACATTTTAAGCGAGAAATAGACCATGCAGTTGCTGAATCTGTCTGTTTTTTTGATCGACAAAGGTCAGTTTGAAAGATTTTTGTCAGATTTTGAGAGCTCTTCGTCCCGCTCGTCATTTCCGGTAAGTGTTTTGAGTCCGACTGCCCCAAATTAAGTCCTCCGACTGACGACGGCACGGAACACAACGAACAGACTCAAGTCACCGACCTCGCCAGACTGTCCAATGGCCGATAATCAGGTTGGTGTGTCAGCGCCTTTACTCTACTTTGCTAAGTCAGATAACATTTTAAGTTCTTAGAGAGCACACTTAAAGGTGCACTAGTCAGTATTTTCATATGAAGAGTGGATCAAATGTCATCACCCAACTCTGCAGCTCTCCTCGGCTCGAGGTTTTTAATGAATTAATCTGAAGGCCTCACAAGTAAAACAATGACTAAGAACTTAACAAGCTGACAATAGCAGCTCCTGGTATTAAAATGAGATAAATCCTCTCAGTAGAGGTTTACCAATGTACTTGTAAATGCTCCAAACCTCCCTGAGTGGAAGGACTTTTAGCAAAGTCAAGTCTAGGCACAGATAAATTCATCTATATACCATTCAGTTTATTGTTTTGGTTTTACTGCCTGCAACTTTCCGGTTTTGGGTCAGTCTTACTGCTCTTGTTAGCCTGCTTTTAATATGCAGGCGGCAGCTGTTTTTTTAGTGAAAAAGAAAAGCTCCAAAAGTTGCAGTTGGAAGTTAACGTTAATGTGCAGTTCATTACTTTGAACTGAACCACTCAAACTAAATGAAATTACTGAAAACTAAATTTTAATTTGCTTTCCTTCTAACGTCAAATGTTAATGAATAAATAAGCAGCAATTAAATGTAGGCTATAGTTAAAAATAAAAACCTAATTTAACTCTTTTAAAAACTGAGCTTATATGCTTCATCAGGACTGTGTGGATGTAGTTTGATCATATTTGATTTATAGTGGCCTGAAACTAAAGCAAAACATCTGTCAGATTTTGTTTCAAGCAGGCGTGGATTGGCCATCGGGAGTACTGGGAGATTTCCCGATGGGCCG
This sequence comes from Sander vitreus, assembly GCF_031162955.1. NCBI lineage: Eukaryota > Metazoa > Chordata > Actinopteri > Perciformes > Percidae > Sander > Sander vitreus. Next base: position 9,447,067 of record NC_135866.1, read on the forward strand.
GTCTATTTGTGTGGGCTGAATGGGCTGCAGCTGCACTCCAGTCGAAATTATTGTTTTTTTTTGATTAGCCCATAAAGAGAAGAGAGATCACATCATTGGCCCACTTGTGTGTCTTTCAAATGAACACTGGCCATTCACATTGTTTGTCTTTGACTGACCGGCCCACAGAGAGGAGAGAGATCACATGATTGGCTGGTCTGGGTCTCAAAAGTCCAGGGCTGATTTTTTTACCCCAGCCCAGCCCTGGTTTCAAGTGTTGCTAAATCCTGATTGGTCCACAGAAGTATGTTGTTCCAACTGAGCCCCGCACAGTTCCAACCAGATAGAAGAGTTAAGACAAAAACACAAATACAAAAGTCTTTGTTGGAAATGACCTAAACTTGATGATGTGCTCACATAGGATCACAATTACTGAGAGGCCGATTGAGAAGATACATTTATCTTTAACTCAATCTATGTATCTAGGGCTCCTTTTAAGTTTATGTATTATCTCTAATATCAGCAGGATTTTAAAAGACACTTGTAATGAAAAAAAACCTTTCTTTCTGTGCCAAAGGTGATGTAATCAAGGTGAATAAGGCTTTCAGTGGCCGCGTCCTGCTGCCAGGGTACACTGCCAGTCCTCTGAATGCTACCATGGAGATCTCCAGTCTCCGCACCAACGACTCAGGCACTTACCAATGTCAGGTTGTCATGGGTAACGACTATGAGAGAGACACTGTGCCCCTGGTGGTCTCCGGTAAGTGCAGCAGCCACTGACGGAGATTTCATTGTGAGATAAGTTTAGTGCCACAGCTCCCCAAAGAACACATGTAAGCTTAGAAGAAACACTGCTGACAGACTGAGCAGCTGTAACACAAAAGGCTTTAAAATTATTCTTCTAACTTAATAGCTCTTTGTGTTTTATTGTGCTAATGTGATCTAGATAATGGCGGCTCGAAAAAACAGGAGCCTTGCCAAGCCTTTTCAGCTATTTAATTATATTAAACATTAATAACATGTATTTACCATATCAGCATCATAATGACTGACTTAATTAATGTAGCTCACTCTTGCTCTCTGTGTTTGTGTTGCTTTTGTTATCTAGTTTTCCACTTGAGTAATGTGTTATTCTTTTAATTAAAGAGTTTGGACTGAATACCAATGGCAATGTTTCTGTGTGCCCATCTGTGGAATTTCTGCTGAAACTCATATTGTTTTCAATTGATCTGTTTGTGGCTTTAATAACATGTTTATTGATTAAATCCCACTGATTTATTGATTTTAAACTCGGCTGTGTTGGTGTATCTTTAAAATAAATTCACAAACATCTCACCACCTGTCCCTGTGTCTACCTGTGTAGGTGTTGTGTTTCACTACCAGGCTCCCAGCACTCGATACGCCCTCTCATTTACCGACGCCCAGCGGGCCTGCCTGGAAAACTCGGCTCAGATGGCCACACCGGCCCAGCTGTGGGCAGCGTACTATGATGGCTTTGCCAGCTGTGCAGCTGGCTGGTTGGATGACCAGACTGTCCGGTGAGGAGACATTCAATAACCTCCTCCTTTTATTATTATTGATTAATCTGCAGATTATTTTCTTGATTAATTGAATAGTTGAGGGTTTCTTACATTTAAATTGCTTGTTTTGCTGGACCCCCGTCCAAAACCCAAAGATATATAATTCATCATAAAAGATAAAGAAAACCAAAAGATTCTCATATCTGGAAAGCTGAAATTCACCGGCTTCTTTTCCTTACAGGAATAGTTGTACATTCAGTTTATACATTTTGGGAATTATATTTGCTTTCTTGCTGAGAGTTAGATGATAAGATCAATACTACTCGCGTGTCTGTATGATCAATGTAAAGCTTAGCGTAGCACAAAGACTGGCTGGAAACAGCAGGAAACAGCCCGCCTGGCGCTTATATTTTTAAACCTCGGTTCTTGTACGGATTATAAAAACGTGTGTTAGTGAGTTTTAAATGTGCTGGTTGGCGGTATTTGTTATCTCTAGACAAACCAGCCTACCTGTGTCCCCTGTTTCCAGTCTTTATGCTAAGCTAAGCTAAGTGGACGCTGGCGGTAGACAAGAGAGTGGTATCAATCTCTCAAACATTTTAGCAAATAACTGTATTTCCCAAAATGTCAAAATATTAGACTACTTTAAAAAAATGTATTTCTATGACTAATCGATTATTAAAATTGTCAATCGACTAATCAGTTGAACAACCATTTGTTTCAGCTCTATTTTGGAAGACTGCTTTATTTTTGAAATGCCTGCTAATTCTCTAATATGAAGACATTTGCTTTGTTTTATGCACTGTTTGTTCCATCTCTTCTCGGATCATCTGTTGTCTCAATTCATTTTCAGTTATTATGTTTTGTCACCTCATTTGCTTCAGATTCATGTTGTTCTTTTTACCACTGCTCTTTCTTTGCATTTTATTGTATTTTATTGTAATGTCTTGCCCTGTTAAAGTGATTTCAAATAAGAAGGTATTCCTAACTGGCATTTTAAGTCTTAATGAGAATAATCACTTTGATATGTGAGCTGAGATAATGTTCATACAGTAAAATGTCCACAAGATTACTGTCTGCAATAATTCCAATGATTAGTAAAAACTAGGGTTCAATCCCATTTATGACTCCCACATGGTTGTTTCCACAGCTATTCTGTCCAGACGCCAGAGCTTGGTTGCTATGGACACAAGGAGTACTCATCTGGAGTTAGGAATTATGGGAAGAGGGACCTGAAAGAGCTGTTTGATGTGTACTGTCTCGCAAAAGAACTAGATGGTACACACACACACACACACACACACACACACACACACACACACACACACACACACACACACACACACACAAATTACACTACAGTATTAAAGAAAGGGCGATTTTTTTAATGTTACTTTCAGTAAAGTGCAAGATAAGAAAAACCTCCTATTGCAACAAATGTGTATCATTCCAGGCTGTAAGTAGTCCTCAACAAATACACCAATTACACCTGTTTGAGTAGCCTTTGGTAAAAACTGCAGTGCCCAACTGTTTTACCAAATTAGCCTTTCAAAACAAAGAAAGTATACATTCATTCGTTCCTTTTTTTAAAGATTTTTGTCTTCACAAGCAACCAATGGGCTCGGGGCTGAGTGCCACACACTCACACACTGTGGTAGGGAACCACATTGTTGTTTTAGGTCTTTTCATGGGATTTGTTGAGAATAACAAAAATATAGAATATCATCAGCAAGTAGCATTATAATTAGACAATATTATGTCTGATTGCAAAGCCTAAACATGTATGACAGTGTTTGAGCCAGGTGTCTCCCTGCTAGAATAGATATCATCTGCATTTTGACAAGTTCCTGTGTCATGTCTCCATCCTCCAGGTGAAGTGTTTCACTCCTCGGTCCCGGGCAGGCTGTCTCTGTCGTCAGCCTCAGACCGCTGTGTGTCCCTCGGGGGGCAGCTGGCCACAGTGGGGCAGCTTTATCTGGCCTGGAAGGCCGGCCTGGACAGCTGCGCCCCGGGCTGGTTGTCTGATGGCAGCGCTCGCTACCCGGTGACCAGGCCTCGCCCAGACTGTGGAGGGGGCCAGCCAGGAGTCCGCACCGTCCCACCCAACAGCACTGCTGACAACACCACAGCGCTATATGATGCTTACTGCTACAGAGGTATTGTAAAGGAAAAAAAAAACCACTGGCTGCATTTGCATAATATTTTTGTTTGTAGTTGAACCTTTTATTGATGGATGAAACAGTGCTAAAGAATACAGTGTACTACAGCATACTCTCAATAATGTTTCCTATTAATCATGTCACATAATGGTTCATATCAATATTAAATTCAAGTGTGTGTATCAAAATTTACAAAACGGGCGCCCGGATAGCTCAGTTGGTAGAGTGGGCGCCTGTATATAGAGGTTTACTCCTCGACGCAGGGGGCCTGGGTTCAACTCTGATCTGCAGCCCTTTGCTGCATGCCATTCCCCCCCTCTCTCTCCCCTTTCATTTCTTCAGCTGTCCTGTCAAAAAATGCCCAAAACATAATCTTTACCTTAAAAAACAAATTGACTGATACATATTCATATTGCTGCCATCTCAGTCCTAATACAGGTGTTGATGTTACCATGGAAGCTTTGAGTTCTAATTAACATAGTTACAATGAATAAATGTCACCGCCACTGTTGTAGCTATGGCAACAATGATTTCTGAGCCACGTTATCTATCCCACCGTTGTATGTATGTGTGAAACTGCTGTAGCAGCAGTGGGTGAGAGAGAAAAAGAGAACAGGATGTGTTGAAGTTAAACATCTAGATGCTCAGCTTTTGTTCCCTGTGTTGACTGTTATTAGCTCATTTCTGCAAAATTAAAACACAGCGACGCTTTGAGACAATCTGCGTAAAAACCTTTAGCGATAGCCATGTGAAAAACAAATCTTTTCAACTTGTTTCCCCAGGTAAGGCGAAGAATTCCGGTTCCATCTCTGAGATCTACACCTCCCTGTGGAAGCCCTGGAGCTACCTCACGGGCTCGGGTGATGCTGACTCTGCAGGGACAGGCAGTAGTGACGGGACGACACAGCAAACCACCACTGCCAGAGGTTTTACATTTGTCTATGATGAGCAGATCTGTAGCAGCATGAAGCAGCTGATAAATCAGAGAGTCAACCATCCAATCAATAAACACAAATACAGTAAAATTGAATTTACAATAGACATGTTTTTTTGTGCATCCTTGCAGGGCACTCTGATGGCAGTGATGTTTCACTTTCAAACTGGACAGGATTGGTTAACCTAGAAGAGGAGGCCTCTCTTTACAACACTGATGCTTGTAAGGCTGATTTTTAAATATTGAATTGATTATGTGTATTGATCACTTACGAGTGTGGATCTGTGATAATAATCCAACTGATTGTGTCCTCAGCCTCAGACCCCTGGTCCTCAGAGTCTTCAGGGTCATTTGTGACCCTCCAGCTAATCCCAGGACAGAGCCTCTTAGACTGGGGAGAGCCACTGGAGCCTGGCCCCAACTCAGAGAAGTTTCTCCGACCGCTGGTCTACCCTACTCCTGCTGACAAGGTTGGCCTTGGTTTAAGCTCTTATTTCGAGATTTGAATACAAAAGCAACATCGCTGAACCAACTTCATTCATTGCATCACTTAGGCGATCTCCAAGATTGTCAAGTCCATTTGGAAGCCTTGGAACTACCTGGCAGGGACTGGAGATGAGGAAGGAACCCAAACACCAAGTGGACAGGCAGGGGAAGAGGAGACGGCCACGAAAAAGACCGATGAGGGGTCAAACTCATCCAGTGCAGCATCACCAAGTGAGTGGATTTATACTGCTTCTAATTTGTGAAATAATATGTCTAATCATCTGGGGTTAACCCCATAAAAATCTTATGAGTGAATACATTTCTGAAAAGAGCATAACAGAGGAAAAATTGAGAAAAAAACACTTTGAGCATAGTACATTTTGTAACTCTTCCAGTGTTTACTTTATACAGTACACATAACTGTTAGCACAGTATGTCTGGAATAGGGACACAGCCACAGGATTTATAAGGATTTATAGGAGTTATAAAGCAACCAGAAGGCTTGATTGCAGTGTGTGTTTATGAACATGTACAGTATTCTGAACATAACGCTGTTGAGGCACTAATTGGCTCAGGTCTGTGATGTTGGGGAAACATCAGTTGGGCAACACAACAGGATGACACATTAATTACAGTACAAAGAAGCCCCAGGAATGAAGGTCATTAGAGAAACACAGAATTAATAAGGGGGTAACTGGGAGAGCATCAACTCTTTCTTCTGCAAAATCTGTCTTCAAAACGCTCTGTTGCTCAGACTGGCTCTCCTGTTGGGCCACTAACGAGCTGTGATTGACAACAGGTGTGGCCGCTGATGAGCTCCAGCTGTGATTTAGTTTTTTTTTATAACTGTAACTTGTAATTGACCTGCATGGAAAATATTACAACGAGTTGATAATTCAAAATATTATAAGCATTTCTTAAGGCTTTATTAAAGAATATTAGAAAGAGTATTGTGTCTTATGTGTACTGTAACAGCTATACCTCTGCCACACAAGAACTAAAGTCAATGGCTAAAAGTTAATTAAAAATGGTATAAGATAAGCTCTAGGTCTTTTCAATTAAAAAGAACAAAGTCATATGATAATCAAATAGTACCACAAGCAAATGCTATTTGGTAAGCACTGATATTTATCTATTCAGCTTTATAACAAAGGTCACATGGGTGATTTCATAACTTTCAAACTCAGCTTGTCTGTTCCAACTGGCATCCAAAACTAAGCAGATCTAATGCCAAAACCACAGGCAATAGCTAAACCAAAAGTCTCTTTAACAATAGCTCCATGGAAGACATATGCTATGCACATATCTATATGATGCTTACTGCTACAAAGGTATTGTAGAGGAAAAATACCTCTACATGTTATATCCATGCAGAGAAACCATGTCTCTCTTGAGCTGGATGCCCATTATTAACACTGAGGCACAGGCGTCGTGGGTTTAAAACATCAGGTTTCCTTCAAACAGGCAGATGATGGAAAAAGAGGAAGATCCAACTCCTCAACCTGTACTCCTCTTTCCCGTGTCTCAGAGGTTCAGCAGGTTTACAGCTCTTTCTGTGCTTTATGTGGATGAAAGTGGTTTCCAATTGGCAAGCATCTCTGTTCAGTGTTTGTTTAAACTGTGTTACAGTTGCTGATTCAATTCTGAGGCTGTGATGGTCCTAATTTTCATTCTGTTTCATTCATTCTGACCTTCACCCATGTCTTTTTTGTCTTCATTTATATTTGTTGTAGTTGACAGTGGCTGTTTTAAATAAACTGTTCCATATAGTTATAGGGGCTGTACTGTATTCAGAACATTAATATGGCAACTATTTGCTATGTACAGTATTTCCTTTGTGTGTGTTGCAATCCAAGCTTCTTTGTTCTTTCTTTTGATAGCCGGTCAGGCCGCACGTGCATGGTAGTGCATGTGAGTGCATGTGAGTGCACGTGAGTGCCTTGCCATCGGTATCAGACGCCGAGGGCCGTGAAAAAGCGACGGTTTTTGACGAGTTGGGGAACGGTCTGTGCGAGCCATGTGCAGGCAATCCCAGACTACTTTTTTTCTTCTTTATATCGAGTACAGCCCCTTTAAGCATCAAGTCGAACAGTGGCAGTTTAATTAGGCCTAGCTGTTGTCACGACTTCGGTGTTGACGTGAGCGACATTTACAAGTGAGAAATGGCTCATTACAGTAACTCTGATATGACATGAACGTGGCGTAATATTGTTTTAAAAGCTCACACACTTAGCGTTGAAAATTAGACCTTTCAACCAAGCACTTTTTGCTAATTAGTAAACAATTCATCACAGATCACCTGTCTCATTGCCTTTGTCTCTGGTTATATTTATCCCTGTGACAATACTGTTTTAACATACTGTAGAGGGAAGTGTTCAGACCTTTTCTTTAGATGTTTTTCTTCACAGTCTCCACAGAGGTTTGCTTGCTGAAGTTGATCGTATTGAAGTGTAGACGGTGCTGGTACAGTGACAGAAAAAAACAGCTCAGACAGCTTAGAAGTGCTTGTTTTGTCTCCCTTGGCAAAGCCAAGAGAATCCATAAGATGCTTTTTGCTTTGTTTGTCACTCTTGACACTCTTTTGCACTATTATCTCTGTCTGCAATAATTGACAAACCCCTGACTTCACTCCATTTTTTTGTTTGTTTTGTGCCCTCTGCAGGTTTGTTTTCTTGGGGAAGTTCATGGTTTAGCAGTCCCATGAGGGAAACCTCTACACCAGCGAGTGAAGAACCTCCCACACGTCTGGCATCTACTTTGGCTGCCTCCAGTAACTCTATGACTACAGAGAGCACTAAGAGCTGGGAGACTTCAGAGACACTCACGTCCACCGCCTCCAGCTCTTCTTCCGGAATCACATCATCCAGCGGGGAAATCTGGGTCCGCGTTGATTCAGAGACCACGACCCAGCCGGGTGGCAAGAGGGAAGAGACAGTGACCTCCAGAGGCAGCAGCAGAGGAGGCAGAGGAAGGGGGAAGAAGAACAGAGGGGAGGACAGGAGCAGAGGAGAGGAGAAGGGGAGAGGAGAGGAGAAGGGGAAAGGAGAAGACGAGGGGAGTGGAGAAATCACCGGCGCGGAAGCAAAGGGGGAGATACAAGTTTCACGTCGACCAGTTGGAACAAGCAAACCAAGAGAGAGATCCAGAGAAAGATCTAGAGAGAGGGGTCACAGGAAGGGACAGTCCACCACTACCACGACTACCACTGCCACCACCAGTCCTCTGGAGCTCACAGTGATGACCACAACTGGGCCGGAAAGTGCTGACTTATCTACGTCGAAATCCCCGTCCACCTCACCGGCAGAAACCCCTTCGCCATCAAGCTCACCAGATCCAGACCGATTCCTCTCCTCATCTCCGTCACCATTGCCGTCTGTAACTGCGTCCCCATCTCCATCCTCTTCTCAGCCATCCCCATCTCAATCCCTGTTTGAATCCCAATCTCCCTCCCCATCCGTGTCTCTTCCATCTTCCTCCACGCCATCACCATCACCATCACCATCTCCATCTCCATCTCCATCCACTTCCTCACCTCCATCCCCCTCAACCTCTCCCTCATCACCCCGTTCCCATTTCCCATTTCAAACTGCTGGCTCAGGAGAGCCAGCGCCATCTACTCACTCAGACAACCAGGACAGCTCCACCAACCACGTGACATCACCCCGCTGGGTCCCAGTGGAGAAAGCTGTTCTGAACAGCTCTCTGGATTATCCTCCATTACTGTCGGGAACTCCAGATGTGGAGGAGCCTTCTTGGTCCCACGCTGTGGGGTCGGGGGCCTTGTTACCTGGCAATGTGGAGGAGGAGAGCAACAGAGAGGCAGTCAACATCAGTACCATAACTCTGAGCCCAACAGGTTAGCATTGTGTGCCTGTTTTCAGATGTTTCGCCAGCCTGTTGGTAGACTTTACTTTGATAAGTGTGTCCATGTATCATTGTTTATTCGTTGTAATTAATTGAAGCGTTATTTTGATTTGATTGGTAAAGGACAATTCTGATTTATTACAGCTTGGGTATTATTTTTGTAGTTTTGACCATCAGTTATTGGCATTATTAAGAATGTGTGAACCACACTGCTTCAGTTGACTGTGAGGACTGGACGTGCAGCTGTTGATGGTCAAAATATCTCCAGATCAGAGACTGGCTGCTTGTTAAAAAAAAAGATGACATGTGGGGAAATACCTTTATTTGCTTTTCTAGATGCATGTGGCTCAGTGGTAGAGCGGTTGCCTGCCAATTGGAAAGTTGGTGGTTTGATCCCTATCCCTGCAGTCCTATGTCAAAGTGCTGATGTGCATCGGGGTGTGAATGTTTATCTGATGAGCAGGTGGCACCTTGTACGGTGGCCTCAGCCACAGTGTGTGAATGGCTCCTTTACTACGTAAAAGCGATTTGAGTAGTCGTTAAGACTAGAATACTGAATTCACTATTATTATTTAACACAATCACTCATTGGACATTCACTCATTTTGGATACATGTTTATTGAATTAAAAAAATGAACAGTGAAAACACCTTCAACTGTGCACAGCCCTATTGAGGAACATGAAGTAATATGACAAGTAGTGAAACAATTAGTAATTCAAGTAACAGTTGTTAACCAACACTGTTTAGGACCTCAGTCTAAGTCTGCTCGTCTCACTGTGCCTGCATACCTCAGGAATTACTATGATTAAGTACACTCTTATCATAACCGATAGGAATGAAGGCAGATGAAAATAAGACCCACGTTGTAAAAAAATAGAACTATCCTGTAAGATTGCCTTTTCATTTCCTCCCCTGACCTCACCACTGGCATATTTATTCAAAAAACTCAGTGTGTATTGCCTCGGCTCCACGCCTTTTATTCCCACCAGAAGCAAAGCAAAGACCACATTCCCGCCACCACACACAATCTGTTGATTAAGTCTGCAGCACGGTATATCTCAGTGAAGCTTCTGGCTGGCCACCTGGTTTACTTATTTTTCGCTTGATAATGAGAGTTCATACAGGGAACATCCTTTCACCCGGTGTTTGAAAGCCCTGCAGGCATTATGCTATCACACATTTCTATGGTGATTTATTTCATTCCCTTTGAAAAGCGACTCACGTCTGCGGCAGACATGGCTGAGCTGCCTGCTCGGGGTGTGAGGAGTCTGCAGATGGTAAACTGTATCGACAAGAAGCCAAGGGCAACCATCTGGGCTTCGGGTGTACAGTATTGGGGTAGATTGATTGACTGACACCCTGGAGTCATGCAGGCAGAAGGCCATAAACACACAAACACACGGTCATATCTTTGCTCCACAAACAGAAGGTGTGGATGGATGCACTCCCAGGAGATTTGACCAGAATAATGGCTTACATCTCTCTCTCTCTCTCTCTCTCTCTCTCTCTCTCTCTCTCTCTCTCTCTGGTTTACACAATCTCGACTCTACTTCAGTCCCTTGGGGTTGGGTTTCATGGTGGTGGTCAGTGTTTTCTCTCCTGACTGGATCACAGAGCACTTAATCAATCAGTTTACAATGAGAGAGGAGAGGAAAAAGAGAAGCCTCAGGTTAGATTCAAGGACCTTCAGTAGCAAAGCACATTGTTCTCAAACACGAACACCACACCATCTTTCTGTAACGGTTTCTTTGCTTCCACCTTCCTTTTTCTGCTCTCCTGTCCTCACAGAAATGCCAACACTGCCTGTGAGGTCTAAAGTGCTTATCCGGAAATCATATTTCCAAAGTAAACCATATTTCCAGGCTACAGTGATGCTTGGATTAATACTTTGAGGTATCCCAGCGTTGCCTCTACCACGTATTATCCCCTTACTCTCCTATTTCTGTAAACCTTATAGTTGGATATTTTGCTGTTGCCAGCTTATTTTTATTGTTTGTGCCGGTGGTGTCGGCCGCTGTACAAAACAAGGGACAGTCGACTCTGTCAGCTTCTTCTACAGACTATTGATTTTTCTGCACCACTCGCTTTAATGAACGGCCAATCGCACAAGGTTTATCTTTCCCACACACACATGGGCAGACACACACACACACACACACACACACACATACACACACACACACACACACACATGCTCTGCTTGTCATAACAGTTGGTATTTGTCAAGGCGTGCCATGACCTTGACTGACGCGGTGGATGCAAGTGCACTTTTAGCACCTGACATCAGCAGCATTCAAACCACGAGCAGAGGATTAGCACGCAAAACTTAACATAAATCTATGGACGCTGTTGAGAAATTTTGCTCCTGTGATTGAAAAGCCTCAATCTTTTCTTTTCTTTTTTAAATCCTTGGAACATTTAATTTATTAAATTTAACAAATTGAATAAAACATTTAATTTGCCTGACACAGCAGCCAGTCGGCATGACAACTCAGAGGATGTGGTGCTTGAGATGTCAGCCTCTGGGTAGTTATTGGACATGATCGATCTCAAGGCTAATCATAGCCACGGTATTGATTTTTGCTCATTGTACTGTGTAAACACAAACACACAAACCTACACACACACGCACACACACACACGCACGCACGCACGCACGCACGCACACGCACACGCACACACACACACACACACACACACACACACACACAATGTCAACCTCACACACAACCCCCTCTCGCAGTCCTCAGTGTCAGAGAGATCTGGCAGAACAAAGACACAGGCAATCTTTTGCGGCCAGGATGAACGAGTGGTGGTTTTCAAAGACCTTAAGTTGCTATAATGAGCGGCTCAGGGGAGAAACACGTGGTAGTGTGTCAATTGATATGGAAATGATTGTGGAAGGAGACCACACACACGCTCACATTTAGGGGGTGAATAGCAGAGCTGAGGCACTCAACGGGAGGTCTGCTCATTTCTGTTGAGGATGGCTAATGTCTGAAGTTCTCACACTGCCCACTACGCTCGGTGGACTGCACCAAGGCCTCGCTTTCCATATGGTAACCATGACAACTGTGGCTGTGAGTGGATGGCGAGGTTGAGGCTCTCTGGCTTCTGATCCCTTTGAAAAGAGACCTAGTTTGAAATGGATATGCGTGTGTTGTAACTGCTAGTTTTGGTTGAGCTGCAATGATGGAAATTTAGGGTGCCATGTTTTTTTTTCCCTGAGTCATGCCTTTATTTTGTTTTTATTTAAAAAAAAAAAATTGTGTTTAAGCCAAGCTTTATTCCTCTGGTGAGCTTAGATACAAATGTTTTGTCCTCGCCAGAATAAATCACATTTCCAAACAGAAAAAGAATTCTTCCTTTACTGTATCACTAATTATGTCTTTTATTTTAAATCCCTAAATCCACCCTCCACCCCCCCATCCGTCTCTTTTAGACAAGGTAGAGCCCTGCGTGACAAACCCATGTCTGCACGGAGGAAAGTGCCTTCCGCAGGGAACGGGCTACAGCTGCTACTGCCCACAAGGATACACTGGGGAGAACTGTGAGATTGGTGAGTGATGCTTACACACACACACACACACACACACACACACACACACACACACACACACACACACACACACACATCCCACACAAGCACGCATGTATCCACGCAGTGGCATGAGTAAGTCAGGCCTGCCTTAGAACATATTGACGTAAGTCTCTCCAATGGCCTATTGGCAGGTCAAAGGTCAAGCTGTCCCTCACATTGAGAGAGGAGGTTGAATGGAGGCTGGGGTCAAAGGTTAGGATCTGACCCCTAGAGTAGGGCCATGAGATTTGTCCCTCAAGGTAAAACTATTGGTAGCTTTCACTGCCAAGGTTTTTATTTTGCAAACACTAAAAACAATTCCTGGAGAAAAAAAACAACTACTTTCAGTCAATTGAATTTTTGAGCTGAATTGATTTCTTGTCCCTCTTTATTCCTCTGGTGAGCTTAGATACAAATGTTTTGTCCTCGCCAGAATAAATCACATTTCCAAACAGAAAAAGAATTCTTCCTTTACTGTATCACTAATTATGTCTTTTATTTTAAATCCCTAAATCCACCCTCCACCCCCCATCCGTCTCTTTTAGACAAGGTAGAGCCCTGCGTGACAAACCCATGTCTGCACGGAGGAAAGTGCCTTCCGCAGGGAACGGGCTACAGCTGCTACTGCCCACAAGGATACACTGGGGGAGAACTGTGAGATTGGTGAGTGATGCTTACACACACACACACACACACACACACACACACACACACACACACACACACACACACACACACATCCCACACAAGCACGCATGTATCCACGCAGTGGCATGAGTAAGTCAGGCCTGCCTTAGAACATATTGACGTAAGTCTCTCCAATGGCCTATTGGCAGGTCAAAGGTCAAGCTGTCCCTCACATTGAGAGAGGAGGTTGAATGGAGGCTGGGGTCAAAGGTTAGGATCTGACCCCTAGAGTAGGGCCATGAGATTTGTCCCTCAAGGTAAAACTATTGGTAGCTTTCACTGCCAAGGTTTTTATTTTGCAAACACTAAAAACAATTCCTGGAGAAAAAAAACAACTACTTTCAGTCAATTGAATTTTTGAGCTGAATTGATTTCTTGTCCCTGCAAAAAAAAAAAAATACCTTAAGGCTTTGGAATCAAGTCAAGGCCTCTCTTAGTTGTGTCGTTGGCTAAAAAGAAAAATAGCTGAATGACAGAAATCATGGTTTCGAATCAGCACCAAAGACAAATCAATTGTTCCTCACCCGAAGGCCTTTATGCCCAACGAACTTCATAGAAATCCATTCATATTTGATGATATGCTGCTGACAGAAGGAGCAACTAACAGCAGAGACAACATAACCTCCTTGTGCAGATATAAAGGTGAGAGATTAGATACATTTTACCACAGCAGGTCATGGCCAACAGGCTGCATTGTTCCAACTGTTACCTGCAAGACAAAGATGGACTGACAGTATCTAGATTCAAAATCTTCCCAATCAATTATCTCTCTCTCTCTCTCTCTCTCTCTCTCTCTCTCTCTCCCTCTCTCTCTCTCTCTCTCTCTCTCTCTCTCTCTCTCTCTCTCTCTCCCTCTCTCTCTCTCTCTCTCTCTCTCTCTCTCTCTCTCTCTCTCTCTCTCTCTCTCTGTGCTGATTCCCCTTTTGTTTGTCCTTTCTGGTTGACTGTAGCGTGGTAAGATCAGGTCTGAAGTATGTTTCTGCATAGATGTGTAACTGTATTTCGCTGTAGTATCAGGGAGCCAGATGTGATCCTGTGCATTCAAGGTAAGAATAAACATCTGCAGACAACCAGCTGACACATTTTATTATGTCCACCCACAGTAAGGTTCACAATGATAAATATGAGGCCATAGAAATTTGTCAACTGTCATTTCGCCACACTAACCTTTTATTCCGAGATAGCTGCTATGAAATATCTGAGGTTGTAGACCATCGCAAGGGGGAGGGGACTTTTTATGTTGAACAACAAAGAGCTGGACTGATTTTATTGGGGGGAGAGGGAGAGAGTTGGGGGTGTGTATTGACTAACATCATATCAAGAGGTCATTCAACATCATGATTAGCTTTGGGGCATTTCATATTCATATGACATTTCTTTAAATTGTAACTCATTTAGTCTGACGCCTGAGTAACCTGTTTTTCTCTTCATTGTTGAGAAGAAAAAAAATGCAAATGACTTCTTCATTACTTTGCAGGAAATCCAGCCTCTGCACATTTTGGTTAAACTCATGTGTGATTTTCCGATTTCATTTTCTCTTGACGAAACATTTGAGATTGTCTTACAAGTTTGAATCCAAGCTGAGTTGCACCCACACGGTTTAGTTTGAATCTCTTAGAAATGAGATTGGTACAAACCACGTGTCAAACAACAAATCCTTGATTCAAGTTATCAGAGTTGTTTCACCAGTTTCCAACAGCTTCACCATGGTTTGGTAAATCTAAGATTGATTTAAAGTGCTCATATTATGCTTTTTGGCTTTTTCTCTTTCCTTTATTGTGTTATATATCTTTTTTGTGCACGTTATAGGTTCACAAAGTGAAAAAGCCCAAAGTCCACCCCAAAGGGACTTACCATCTCCAACAGAAAACACTGTTCACAAACTGCTCCAAACAGCTCTATTGTAGTCCAGCCTTTACTTCCGTGATGAACGTGCGTCACTTTGTAACACACGTTGTAATGCTCGCCTAGCTGCTAGCATGGCACGCCCTCATACTCTGCAACTGACTAGCTAGCAGTACTTACTGCGCATGTGCGACTCCCAACAAAGATGGAACAGAAGTGAGATGCCTCACTCTGTAGCTACAGTGAGCTGCAGCAATGTGCAGTACAACAAATATATGGTGTTTTCTGAAAATTAAACCACATAAACCTATTCTGGGACACCTCTAAATACAATTATGAACCTGAAAATGAGCATAATATGAGCACTTTAATACTAAATAGTTTCATTCCTCATCCAGCAAAAGTGGGACATTTTCCAATTCTACACATAGTGGTTTGAAGTGATTTAAACCGATGAACCAAGCTGTCAAAGTGACATTTGAAAATGCTCTCAGGCTAGCTATGCTCTTGAACTGCTATTTGATCTTACAGACAAACAACATTGTTTGATCGATCGCACAACTACGAGCCTGTTGGAGGGAAAATGCATTAGCATAAATCTTACTATATTTGTCCTAAAAAAAATCAACCTCGCTTGTCATTTCTATAAACAGAGTGACAGCCTCTACTGTCAGATCAAAGTTAGATCAAACCTTAAACATTTCCAAGTCAAAGCAAAAACTGAAGTGTAAGCTTAAAGAGAATGAGAAAATTGGATTTTAGAAAAGATTAAAAAAGACAATCTTACTTAGTCCCACACTAGAACCCTTCAACATTCTTTAATGGTAAACCACAATTTAGTCCAGATTAGGAATGAATCCTTGCTATTGCAACCAACCCTCAGTGTGTCTAATGACAACAGTCTGAAGTGAAAGCTAAAGGTAATTCTAGTTTGATCTGTCTGACACATTTATACACTTTATAGCCACTCACCTTTTCTTTAGTCTTTTCAGCTTTTTGCTTGGAACCAAGTAAACGTTAAGATGCGAGGAGCTACTTTGAAGTGAATTCATAAGACGCTTTCTTTTTGCTCTCTCGCTGTGAGTTTTAATAGATTTCTGCAGTCCTGGGGTATATCTGTTATTCTGGGTCCAAACCCCCCCTCCCAACACACACACAGTGGTGAAATAAGATTACATGCCCTTGATTTACAGTGATTCAGTGATATTTTATTGATCCCTGTGGAGAAATGTTCCTTTTTTGCCCCACTGAGAGGTTAGCGAGCACAGTAGTATAGCAGCCCTGGAGCTGGTAGGGTGTCTGTTGCTGCTTAAGGCTTCTTAGGCAGGGTGGATGGCTGCCAAAATGAGGGCTTGAATCCAGATACTCTGGTCAGGTTCATCCTCTCTGCTGTCTAGTCCACCAAATGTATGTCTACATTTTAACTGCTTTAAAGGAAAAAGCAATGCAACGTGTTATTTCTCCCTCGTGCAGCCTTTTTGTAAATGGAAACAACGGACAAGAGACAAAAGAAGGGATTAGGCAATTGTCTTGTGTCTGTATTTGAATGGCAGCAAACACCCACACACTTTTTTCTTTCTCCTCTTCACAGATGTTGATGACTGCCAGTCCGAGCCATGTGAAAATGGAGGCACTTGCATTGACAAGATTGATTCATTCCTCTGCCTTTGCTTGCCCAGCTATGGAGGAGACACGTGTGAGAAAGGTGAGAGTGTGAATACTGCGTCGGCAAATCCAGTACATCGCTGTGTGTGCAACCACAGCGGTGAACTTGTTAAGATTCACGGTCATCTGATACTTTCAGTAAAAGGTTTGTTGCAAACTGTGCTGGTGTAAAAAACAGCTGTATGTCACAACGCGGTATCACAATCTCAGCAGCTATCAGACACAGTGTATCTGTGTGTGTCACAGGGCTGCAGGGTGATAGATACTGACTTAAACTCCTGCAGACACAACAATATACACACTGTTTCCCAAGCATCAGTTAGTATTTGCACAGTTTTCAGTCAGCATTCTACATTTGAATTTATTGGAAGGATGGGAAGGATTGAGATGTAGCATCTCATTTTCGAGGGGGTACATACATACATTCCAAATACGCAGATACAGACAGCTTGCTCACCCTATCTCACACACACATACACACACACACACACACACACAGCTGTTATACACACAAAGAAAAAATTAGATACAATAATAACCCAGATAATAAATCAATTCCATCACAAAACAATTATGAACAATTGAAGCAGGTTGCCTTCAGCACAAATAAAGTTAATTCTAAAAGTTAAGTACACACAAATTAAAAGCATAGACAGTTTTTGTTTTAAGATGAGAAAATAAAGACGTCCTGAAGCAGCGGTGATAGCGGGTAATAGATCTCAGAGACACAGGAAGATTATTCCAATTGGAATTGGATATATTTGAATCATGGGCGATTTTATGGGCTCAACCCCCCTAAAAATGACAATAATAAAAAACATTTATTTTTTATTTTTTTTATTTTTTTTATTTTGGTGCTTCAAGTGAGAGTTTGTGAACTTGTCTGTTAGTGACACATGACAAAGAATTACAGGTTCAAAGGGCTTGAAACTTATTTTATATCCTGTGTCGCTGTCGCCGATGCTACGCACCTCTAACCCAGTCAAGGAAAGGGTTAACAGAAACGTAGCTTTGGCCAATCGGAGGAGGTTGTGTCAGACTTCCGCCTTTGGCTGAGTCTCGCTCTATCTAATCTGTCAGAGGGAGAGCAGGAGTGTGGTTGGGAAGTTTAATGTTGGTAGTCCCCAGAGAAGAAATTGTTAACTTCATGGCGCAGATTAGCACCCAAATTGAAACGTAAACAACTAAATTTGCTGAATTTTAGAACATTGTGTCAAATTGGTCGTTATTACTGTGACTTATAAAGTGTCAGGTTTAGTTAAAAACATTTACTGACGTTCAGTAGCTAGCTCAGAGATCATGAAATAATAATGAAAGTACTGATTTAGCAGGGGGGGGTTAACACTTTTGCAAGGCACTGTATCCGTGTCACATTCTCATTAGGGGCTGAGCCCCCCTAAAGGCCTGATCCTAGAATCGCTCCTGATTTGAATGATCTGCGTCCAACTTCTTTGAGAATTCGGGGGAACAAAAAAAAAAGGGATATTGCTTATGTCTGAGTGGATATGAAGATCTACATGGAACCAAAAAACTGTTTCAAGTAGGAAGGACAGTTGAAATAAATACATTTACAAGATGAACTGAGCCCAGTAAAATTGCCTTCTAGATTTATGCTGTCGCCAGTTAAAGCTATAGTGCGTAGTTTCTGTCGCCCCCATGAGGAATTCTAAGTAATGACAACAAAACTGTCGGCGCGTCCACATGATACAAGCCTTCCGTGATCGCGCACTAAAAATGTGCATTCAAAATAGACATTTTGGAAACCACGCTTATTCGCTGTCTTGCCAAGAGTTGCCAAAGTATAATGTGTCAATCAGTGAGCTTTAGTGGTGCTTGTTCAGGGATTTTGTTACCTGTGGACATAGCCAGGCTAGCTGTTTCTCCCCGGTTTCCAGTCTTTATGCTAAGCCAAAGTAAAGTAAATAATTAAGTAAATAACAGTCATAACCAAGGATGGGGAGGCAGAGAAACAAGCCAGTTAAAACAATCAGGAGGATGGCTTTGTAGCTAAATATAAACCATGCAGGCAAAGCTAGCAATAACTGGCTGGCTATAAAATAATTTGATGCAGGCCATCTGATATTGAAGTTGGCAAATCAAGATTAGCGTGATGTAATCAAAGAAGCCTAAGGCAGCAATCAACAAACCAACATGGGGCCGCCAGCCCATTATACAAAAAAAAGGAGGCAATGTAGTCTCATAGATAGATAGATAGATAGATACTTTATTGATCCCCAAGGGGAAATTAAAGGTCCCAGTAGCTTAAAGACATCACACACAACATACACATACATCATAAACAGGATAATAAAATAACAACAACAAAAAAATCCACATGAATAATACGGACAATAAAAGAAAAGATACAAAATGAAAAATCCACATGAATGTACTAAGGGATGTATACGCATGAGACGCTTGCAGTGACAGGGCAGGTAAGGTGCTCTATAGTAAGGTGCTCTATGAGAGTGTGTGTCATGGTGGTAGTGCAAATAACCCCCCATACCACACACTCATACCAACGTGCACTCACGTGCTGATTCATCACCTCACTGGTTTTAGCCACCTCCAGCTCCAGATCTGTCCTCCTTGTGTGTGTGTGTGTGTGTGTGTGTGTGTGTGTGTGTGTGTGTGTGTGTGTGCAAGCCGTGCACTAGTAATGAGAACAAATGAATATCTAACCTTTGCAGTTATAAATGAATCCACGGGCTGTGGTGTTATTAATGAATACTAATAGTGCATGGAGAGGACCACATGTGCTGTGAATTGAAAACAAGCCTGTATAATGACAGTATTTAGCCTCTCAAGATGCCACAGTCATATATACTTTTGTCTTTATTTGCCAAATGGGTTGAACGCTCGGTAAAAAAAAAAGAAGCTTCCTCTCTCCTCCCATCTTACCAGACCATTTTATCTTACTTTGTGTTCCTACACTTACAGTAACTATGCCTTCAGGTGCCCTTCAAGAAATGATTTTAGTGTCTCTCACTTCCCCTCCTCTTTTCTCTTCATCTTCACAGACGTAGAAGGTTGCGAGCACGGTTGGAGAAAGTTCCACGGCCACTGCTACAGGTAAAAAAAAATTATGAAAAACTGTCTGCGCTGTTAAAATAAATATATTTACCTGCAACCACAGGTGCCTTATCTATCTGCATTTTTTTTGTATACCCTGGAGTTATCTTACCACAGCACTGATTTAAACTTGTCTTGTATGTATGAAATATGTATTTTCATTTCCACTTTCACTGCGTTGTCCCACAGGTACTTCACCCACAGACACACCTGGGAGGATGCAGAGAAAGACTGCAGAGAGCACAGTGCCCACCTCAGTAGCGTCATCTCGGCTACTGAGCAGGAGTTTATCAATGGTATGTGTGTATTTCTGTCATAAACAAACCTACACATAACACACTTGTACCAACACAAAAGACACAAATTCAATGAATGTCTCTGAATGCACCGAAATGTTTGTATATTCATAAACAAAAGATATAATATAAAAGTATAGCATAACTATCGCATAGCAAAGACGAGGTGTTGTGTTAACTTATTTCCAAAGTCTTCCTGATTTGTTAATTCACTGACAGAAATTTAAAATGATTTGAGATAATGTATCAGTGAGTGTTTAAGTCTGTGTGGATATCAGAGTTTTTACAAAAGGAACATGTACTGTTGTTTTTTACAGGTCTGGGTCATGATAACGCCTGGATCGGTCTGAATGACCGCACGGTGGAGGAAGACTTTCAGTGGACTGATAGCAACGATCTGGTCAGTGATCAGTTTTAAATTGAGCTACTATGTGAGGATCTCAGTTTTAAAATCTTCAAATCTAAAGTTTTTGTTTGTATTGACCTCAGTTATTACTGATTTAAGGTTTTATACTCAAAAACGACCGATCAGATTTGATAGACAGCAGCCTTCCAACATCAGCAGACAGATCTATGATTCAAATGTTGCTCAATCCTAAAATGGGCAGAAGTTCTGGAAACCAGTTAGAAGAGTTCAGGCAAAAACACAAATAAAGAAATCTCTTGTTCTTATAAAGTTTTGTATTCATTAAGGACCCATTGCTCATAGAAAGAAATCATCTTCAAATCTAGCATTTTAATTAAAACTGTGTCCCGATTTATGTGCAAGATCTCATGTGTTATCTTGCAAATGGCATTCATCTGAAAGGTTTCATCTTTGCTTTTAGCGAGAGAGAAGATTGTAGAGTTATAGTCTGCTGTCACAGGTGCTGACAAATGAAAAGCAACTGCAGCTGGATTCTGTTGTTTCGTTGTTGTGCAGGTATACGAGAACTGGAGGGAGAGCCAGCCGGATAACTTCTTCGCGGGAGGGGAGGACTGCGTGGTCACAATTGCCCATGAGGACGGCAAGTGGAACGACGTGCCCTGCAACTACAACCTGCCCTACATCTGCAAGAAAGGCACAGGTACTGTAATACTGCTGGACCCAATGTAACCAAACAGCACAGCAAACGTGCATATAAACAATAACTTGTTTGTCACATTCAGGTCCGGTGTGACTTTCTCATCAAATCAAAGCTAAATCAATTCATCAGGAGAGATTTTTGCTGTCTTCCAACAATTGGTTGCTTGTGTGTTTTTGCTGACCAGCTGGCCACCTGTTAGTCATCACTGATCATCATCACTTCTTGTGCTCTTTATGCAGAAAAGATTCAGCGGTTGGTCAGACTTTGGTAGCCGTTTCGCATCACTCGCGCTTTTTCTCAATTAAAGGTCACTGGGCAAATGCTCCAAAAGAAAATTGACGACGAACACAAACTAAAGTCAAAGTTGTGATTCAGTCTCAAACCGGTATTGATTTCATGAGAGCAATATAAATCTCAATCTTCCTCTTATTGCTGTCTCTCTCTCTCTCTCTCTCCTCTGGGCTCACTTATGCTTTTCCAGACAGCAGAACCGTTAGTTGCAGTTATTGGCAATTACTGCCTTGCCTTGACTCAACTGACCTGAATGTGAATGCAGCGAGAGCTTGTAGAATGCAAAGAAAAGCTAAAGACTGGGACAGACACGCTGGAGAAATGGAGGACGGTCAGGAGGAGTTAGGAAAGGAAGGACAAAGATGGAGGAGGACATGGTGAAGAGGATTAAGTAGTTTAAGGGTGTTTGTTTGTCAAGCTGTGGTCTCATGGCTCTGTGGTTTGGCTGTACTCCCTGCCTACTGCAGAGATCCATTACCTCCTTCTAGCCACTCTACAAATCACACTCAGATACAGCAACAAGGCTGCCATCTAGAGGGAGAACCAAACAATATGTCTCTTGACACTCTCTTTTGCTGTAGTAAGAGTATTTATACTTAACCGATGCTTGATAAGTGGAAGTTAACACTATTATATTGGTTATTTCATCATGGAGAGTCATACAATTTTGGACTTTTGGCAACATATACATCTCTGGATTAATTTGAAATAGATACTGGATATATACCAACCTTTATCTGTACTGTATGATTGATATGGTTTGATTTAATTGTTTTTGGCAGTGTTGTGTGGGACCCCGCCCGCAGTGGAGAATGCCCATTTGATAGGTCGGCGGAGATCCCACTATGACATCCACGCAGTGGTACGCTACCAGTGCTCTGAGGGCTTCTTCCAGCGTCACATCCCCACCGCTCGCTGCCGGGCCGACGGGAGCTGGGAGAGACCCAGGATCATCTGCACAAAGTGTGAGTGTCTATCTTAAAGCTTTATCGTGTGTCATGTATGTAAAGGCTCTCTTATACCAACTGGTTAGAGGTTAAAGATTATCAGTATTAGTTTGTTTTTTTATCAATTGTAATCAATTTCTGTGTCATCTGATAACATTTTACTGCCATGTGATTGTGTCTTTTTTATTGTTGTCCTGCCCTGTCCCCCAGTTCCCTCAATTCCAAACCCTCTGCCAGATTGTCATTGTAAATCATTATTTGTTTTTTTTATTGGATTTCCTGGTTACATATAGCCTAGTTTCTGGTCTTTTGTATTTTGATGCTCATGTTCAGTGCAACTTACAATACAGTTAGTGCAGGAGTAAAATAGGATTCATTCCTTTTAACCACTGAAATTACAACGAATTCAATGTAAGAAGTCGATTGAAGGCAAACTAAAGGTGCCCCTGTGGCCTGGGGGTCAGGGCACCAACCATGAGCCACAATGTCCCTGGTTCATGTCCAGCTGTCGGCTGATTAGCAACAAGAAATTGCAGTAGAAAAACAGCAAGATATGTTTGAGTGTCACCTCTTCACATTAGTCTATATCGACTACGTTCCACTTCCGGGAATGTTCAGGTGCCGTCGGGAATTCCGCCGGATGTCCCTCATTTTCGGCCGGATGTCCGTCACCTTCCGCTTTCTTTGTGTTGTCTGCTAGATCAGCTGTCATATCTGTAGTTTTCTGTTGCACGACTTAAACAACTTTTGAACGTATGTTCCACAAAAACAAGTTCCTGCCCAAGGTTATTTTGCAGAGGCGCTGTCATTGTGTCCGGTGTTTAGCGCCGCCCCAAGACGATTGTGATGCCAATAAACAAGAGCACATTTTTCTCCCATCCCGGAATGCTGTGTGGACCAGCCAGACCCTCCTCCGCAGCACTGTGGAGGAAGGTCTGGCAATGCGAGACTACCTTTACATTGTTTGCCACTCCATATATTGGCCACAATTCTTAAAAAGAAAAAAAAAGAATTTAATGGAAATATGTTTTTAGTTATGTGTTCATGTTAAAAAAAGATTATTATTATTATTGGATTTTAAAACTCTGATTTTCATACCAGCATCAGCCTCAAAAGTCCAGTATCAGTCGATCTTTCGTATTTAATGTATGGTCCCTTTAAAGTATTTCTAAGTGCAAAGAAAGAAAGAACCTGATGACAGCTGTGTATCTACTACAGTATACGTTAAACATTAAAAAAAAAATTTTTACCTCCACTTTTAGCCCGGCGGTCACACCGGTACCGACGCCACCATCACAATCAGCACAACGAACGTCGCAGCCACAGGAGACACGGAGGAGAGGGACACAAGGCCAGAGAGGACGCACACAGCTACTACTGAACCAAATAATATAACATCTGCAAAGCCTAGGTGCTAACCATGGCCCATAAAGAAAGACAGTAGTTCAGATCACCCTCACTACTTTTTCCTGCTTCTAACCTTGCTCCGTTTGGCTTCATTCCTCCTACAGTTTTCTTACTCTAACATACAGTTTAACTCCATAACCCCTATCTCTGAGTTTGGGTGTTTTGATGCTTCTTTTTGTTTTCACCCTGCTTCCTTTAACCAAGGTCCATGCGAACACTAACTATAACACTATCTCTTGATCCCGCCCTCCCTACCTAACCTAATATCATTATCATCAGTACAGTAAATCTGTAGTCTGTTTTGTTCTACTGACATGCTTTTTTCTAATATTTGCGATGTTTTTGTGTTATGTTACTATTTATTATGAATTGTTTGCTAGTGAATATGCTTTCTTTTTTTACTTATACTTCAAAAAGCTGATGTAACATCATTTTTCTATACCAGTATATAAGTCCAACAATGAACAACAAACTAAAGTAATCATTTGATTGCCTCTAATCTCTGTATTGTATTTGTGGTGTTTGTTATTGGCTGATCCCTGATCAACAGCTGGACCTTGTCTAATCAAATAGACCCCCCCCCTCCTCATAAGCACTCTCAGCTAATGAATATGTCCCACTGAAATAGATAGTGTGGATGGGATTATACTTTCTTGAGATAACCACTTGATTGTATCTGAATTGCTAAATACTTTCAATCTTTGCACGGCTATATTTACATGATGGGTAGAATGTCACAAATTTTTTTTGTCTTTGGTCCCTTTGATATTTGATCGGTCATCCACTTTTTTGGTGTTCTTATGACTTTTTTTCCTGCTGTTGTATTCCATTCTTAATAAATCGATAAAATGAACAACAATTTCAGATTTTTTTTTTTTTAATTTTATTCAAGCTAAAAGCTGTCTGGGACATTAAACGTCACCTGAAGTCATGTGATCGTGGTGTAGTTCGGTTGGTTTAGACTGACGTTAGCTTAACTACTAAAGATTATCTTACTGAACAAAACGTGTAACATTTGTTTGTCACAGAGCTTATTTTCTGCAATGATCCAAAATCAAATTGAAACATTTCATTTTATTGTTGTCTAACCGGTGCGATGCTAACTTGCGGGTTCACCCACATAAATACGTCATCCCTGCAGTACTCTATTCACGGTCCCCAGAGGATGAACCAAGGGGGTAAGCTTCGCTTCAGAACTCGAACCTCCTATGGCGCCATTTTGATGCTACCAGACGATCACCCGACGTTAGCATTCCATTGACTGCCATTCATTTTGACGTCACTTTGACAGCGAATAACTTTACATCTGAAGCGTTTAAAGACTTTTTTTTGTCCATTGTTTATTTCTAAAGAAACACGACAATGTATAAAAGGCTCCATTACCTTGTATCTCACGTTATGGCTCAGTAGCAGACGTTTTTATAATAATATATAAATATATAATATAATAAATATATAATATAATAATAAAAAAATATATATATAATATATTCCTCTACTATGCGACAGTAAGTCGCATAGTAGAGGAATTACCGTATAGTACAGGAGAAGCTCGCAGGCAGTTTCGACTTCCATTAGCTGTTTAAGTTTAATTACTAATGTTAACTAGCACTTTAGCTAGCAATAATTAGCCTGTGTCCATGTTATCTCCTTACATATACCTACGCTCTCCGTCTCTGTAAGATTGGGAATGATTGAGATTTCTCTTGGCACAGCTACCAGAAGACATACAACTTTCAGACAGGTTGCTCACGTCACATTTACGTCGTCTCTCTCAGTTGGAGGCTGCACAGTAACGCTCAGCCATCACCGGAAAAGTGCTTCTAATATCCTCACTGGTCTCCGTCCAGAGCAACGGGATCTGTTGGTCCATTCTATATACAGTCTATTGGACGGATTGTAATGAAATTGGTACACTGATTCATGTTCCCCACAGTATGAATTATAACATTGGTGGTTCCTTAACTTTTTCCCTAATGCCACATATTGGTTCATACTTACAAAACTAACAACATTCCTATTAGTCTCAGCTAGCTAGCTAGCTTACGTTTAGTGCTGTTTAGCACGTTAGCAACCTCACATACTAAACCAATATAGTGAACATGGTAAATATTAGCATTCGTTGTAAGCATTTTAGCATGCTGACATTAGCATTTAGCACCCCCGTGCCTAAGTAGCCTTACTTAGAGCCACTAGCATGACTGTATGCTCAAGTTTAGTTTTACTGTAGTGTGTACAGATCCTATAATCCATTACTTTCAGACAGGAAAGTGCTGTTGTGTTTAGAGATTGTTTTGATTTTGTGTCACCTTGGTACCCCAGCAGATAGAACTCGATCAAACCCTTTTATTTTGCTCACTATATTGCACTACACAGCGAGCAATAGTTTTATCCTGTTGCGTTCACAAGTCAATTTTCTCATCTCTGTTGTGTCTGTGAGCAGAATATTTGAAGAGAGAAGGATGGCCCACCAGGTGAGTGGAACATGAAAGACTGTATGCCAGAAAAAAAAAACAGAAACCGTACTGTGAAAATAACCATTCAGTTTTCTTCTGGTGAATTACGGTTTGATTTTAATCTGATACTGAAGTTCAACCACAGAAATCTATGGTTCTTCACTTCTATCTAAACTGGATTTAATTAGGGCCATAGCGAGGATTTTTAAGCAGCAGTGTTTAGAATTTAGGGGGATATATTGGCAGAAATGTAATATATTATTCATATTTTTTTCTTTGTTTCCATTAGTGTATACCCTGAAACTAAGAACTGTGTTTTCATTATTTTAGAATGGGCCCTTCAAATCTACATAGGGAGCAGGTCCTCTTCCATGGAGCCTGCCATGTTGCACTGCCATGTTTCTACAGTAGCCCAGAACGGACAAACCAAACACCAGCTCTACAGAGGGCCTTTTGCATTTCTATGTTTCCTGAAAGCTACTGTACGTTCTCCTGCACACTTGGAAAGGAAGCGGAAAGGGGAGGGTTATTTAGTTAATTGCAATCTGGAACCTCATCGCTATATGTCACTTAATCCTACACATTTGTCTTTAAATCCAGGAAGCCCTTTTGGCCCCGTATGGGAGACGTGAAAAATTCCCTAAAATCTTCTGTTTTGAAATATTTTTTTTGATGTATAATAAAACAAAATTGGTGTACATTTGTATTCATTTAAAACCACTTGCATGTGGCCTAAAAATGATGATTTTCTTTTACTTTTCTCTCCTCTACCATGACTACATTCTATTGGGAAAATGTTGAAGCAATCGACCAAAAGCGTAAAATTGCAGGTCACTGCATCTAAAAACATTGGTATCCTCCATTTTAAAACACTGTGTAACTTTTAAATATAAAAGGTGAACTACAGCCCACAACTGATGAGAAAAGGGCAACCATGTTGATTCACCATGAGAGAACTACACAGACAGCTGACTGATGTGTAATTCATCATGTTTGCTGTTGTGGCTCACCTAAATCCAGGGTTCATCTCTTATCAGTTTGCCAACAGCAGCAGAGTTAACTGGGCCAGCAGTTCACTTCACAGGACACAATGACATTACTAACCGGAGACAATATTGACATCTGAAAAGATAATCCTCAACTTTTTTTTGATCAACTTTTTGATTTAGACACTACCAGCCAATACCCGGCTCAAATAATCTGTATCCCATAAATACAAAAACAAGCCCAATTCAGTGCTCCATTTGTTTTTATTATACAAAATAAAGTGGAACATAAAAACATGGAAAACCACTCTAAGATGCAGTCAGAATTATAGTGGAAATTGATTAATCAATTAGTTGCTGGACAGAATTATTTTGATAATCAATTAATCATTTAAGTCACTTATCAAGCACACCAAATAATCTCTGGTTTCAGCTTCTCCAATGTGAGGAGGTTTTTTTCAATCATTGTAAACTGAATATCTTTGGGTTTTGAGCCGCTAGTCAGACAACACAAACAATGTCACCATGGGCTTTTGGAAATTATGATGGACATTTTTCATTATTTTCTAGACCAAATGATTAAACAATTAATAAGAATGTCATTGTTGGTTGCTCCCCTGGTGACATAATGAAAGTCATCAAATATTTGACACAATATAGAGCACCAGGTTGACTTTTTCCTTCATCAAATTCTCCATTTGAATAGCATCTGCTATTATCTAACTTATCATCAACTCTTAGTTATTCAGCATTTTAAGCATTCAGTGAGTCTTCTTATATTCACAGTTTTTAAACAACTGAAACTGCATTTTAGATCAGTAAAAACAGTGGAGTTGTGCTGTAGATTTCTGCATAAAAAAAGATGCATAATGCTGACTGTTACTCTCCAGTAGTGTGTTGCCAAACTGTATGATCCAGGTTAATAGTCTTAGTTTGGGAAGATACCAACTGGCTTTCGCATGAGTCACCTGCAAGCTGATCACATTCCTCAACTCCATCAACAGCCTTCTTATCAGGGTCCAATAGTCCATGCAGGGAGTGCTGCCACTGCGTGAGGTGACTGATTTTAAACAGTTGATTCAGAGAGTAATGTTTTTTAAGATTTCATCTGAGTTTGAAGTTGATAAAGTGTGTTAATGCAGTTTGTGCGCCAAAGAGAGTCCCCAGAAAACATTAGCCTTGTCACAGCGTGAATTATTCCTCAACAGACCGTGGCTGGTGTGTGGTCTAGTTTTTCTTCTTCTCGTTGTTGGTTTGTCCCTCGGGAACAGGTTTCAGAAAATAAGCGGGGTTGTTGCAGCAGCGCAGGGCCAGCAAAGCCGGCGCAGCAACCAGCAGCACATTGAGGGTGATAACAGGCCACCATTTGTCTGCTGGGACTCGGTACGTGAAGGGAGTGCGGGAGTGCAGAGATGCTCCGATATGGCACCACTGGGTCTGAGAGAACAGCAGGAGGAAGTCAGCTTTACACTGTATTTAGCTTTTTCAAGGAATATTAATTAAAGCAACAATAATAACCAGTTACCTGAGCCATGGCCCCAGCAAAGAAGATGGTCCAGTCCAACATCCAGCTGCATCCAGGTGTTCTCAGACCATAAGTGAAAACAGTCAGCAGGGGCAGAGCATAGAAAAAATACACCAGCATCTGCAGGAATGGTGCACAAAAAGATCACTTATCATTTTGAACAAGAATATACAGAACATTTGAATTTATCCGGTGTATTTTTCTCCGGACTGACCGTAACTCTTGGAAAGCCAACTGGGTCTTTGAGATAGGGCTCGTATTGGTAGACGTAGGTGAAACAGGTGTCCAGAGGACAGTCCAGCACCACCTGGAGCAGAGCAGGAGGAGACATTCATGGTATCCACACTACACATGTGACCTTGTGTCTCAGTGAGTTCAGCAGTAATACTGGACAGATAAATAGTTTTACTCACAAAGCCTCTGAAAACAGAGAAGGCCATTGCTCCGAGTAACAGAAGAGACAGAAGCAGGTCAACGGGTCGAGACAGCAATCCTTTCTTCTGCTCGGCTATAATCTAGTCGACACAGGAAAAATCTCAGTACCGAACATTCAATACCTTCAATTACTTGAAAGGGTCAATAAAGCCTGACCAATAGGCAAATTTGCATAGGCACATTTGTATGCATATTTGTATGTCTTAATGTTTAAAATGTATTTGCAATTTTATAGTATTTATTTGTTGTATATTGTTGTAAGTTATTGTAAGACCTGAAAGGTTGTATGCTGTATTTGCATATCTATTTACTTTGTAATAATAAGATTTTGTGAAATAAGGAGCAGGACCAAATAAGCTGTTTGCTATTGCCTGCTCCTTCACGAACTAATCCTTATATATATATATATATATATATATATATATATATATATATTTTTTTTTATTACACTAATTGTTTGTGTTTTATTTTATGGTTTAAAAAAAATTGTTTTGTCTTGCAACATTGTTGATTGAGATGAATAAAAAATAAATGAAATTTATCATAACTTCTGATGAAATTCTGTTATTTTGCATTCACGGGTCATGACATTATTGTCAGAGTGAGGAAAGAAAAAATAAATATGATTGCTTCACAATTTTTATTTGTTTTCCCTTTGCCTTTTCTTACTGTAAAAACGTTCCTCCTCTGACAATAGCTCATATTAAACAATCTTAAAAGAAAAAAGGTTGGACACCACTTCTCTAGATATACAGAATACTGTAAATGTCTCATCTGCTGAGATATACCTTGTCTGCTGTTATGACTGGCATCTCTCTGGGTCGGCTAAAGAGCAGCGAGGCCACCCAGAAAGGCAGCAAGAAGAAGGGGACGTTCCTCCAAAAGGCTGGTTGAATGTTAGACCCGTATTTACCTGCACAGACAAGACATCAGTAATAGAAACAGATGCAAACAGCACAGGTGATGTGATGAATCAATAGGCAGCTCTTACCAATAACCACTCCTGGGATGTGAACAATTTGATGGCCGATGGAGGAGCCGGCCCACAGCAGCCCCAGGCTACGATAGGACTTCCTGCATGGACAGAAAATCCATCATTAGAGGACTCACTGAACACATAGCGGACAGGTTTCTGATGGTGATGTCATAGCTTACCCTTTGAACATGCGGTGGATGATGGTGAGGAAGAGGAGCAAATGAACGATGCCGTCCCAGTAAGACATCATCACAGCGTAGGCTGTTCTTAGATGAGGCTCACCCTGGACAGACGGCATGAAGAATTTTGAATTTTGACATAGAAACGTCTGAAATACAAAGCATCAGAGAGGGTGAAGGTTTAGCTCTGTGTTGGTGTCCTCTTACCATCTTTAGGTAGAAGGCCATGAAGCCAGAGATGAACCCATCCTGCTCTAAAGCATTGGTCAGGCCCACCATGCAGGTGAAGGAAAACCCTGCAAATACTGGACAGACACACAATGAAAAAAAAAAAACACCATTTCACAACAAAAACAAAAGTTCAAGTGTGTGTTTGTCTGGTTGTACCATAGAATAAGGGGTCCACTTTCTTCTGGTTTCGCACAGTGAGGAGGAGGAGAAGACTAACAAGTCCCAGGACGAACATTCCCATTCCCAGGATAGGAAGAGGTCTGAGGAATAACGGGGAGAGTCCATACAACAATTTACAAACCGTGCTTTGGAAAATGATCTTTCATTTTCTGACATTCATTAATCGAGTGATTACTCAATTAATCGAGAAAATAATCAGCAGATTAGTTGAAAATGAAAATAGTCCTTAGTTGCAGCCCCGATCATAAATAAAAATCTGAAAAAAGGAGGTTAGAAACAAAGGTTTATAGGTTGTAGACAACCCTAGACACCATTTCATTGACTCCATAACCTGTCGTTTCCTCCATTTTCTTTTTTAGAAAAATTATCTCAACACACACTGAGTCATTGGACTCACAAGGGGCCAAACTCCCCCCACTCTCATTTAGACATCAAATTCACAGACCTTTCATTAACTTTGAGGTTTGAAATTAAAATTCTCAGTTTTGTTTGAAGAGTAATGCTGGTCAAGAAGAAAAGAAAATGTAGGGTTGTAGGTCTTTTTTTTTAAATTATAAAGCAGGTTGAGGTGCTATATAAATACTGTGAAACTAGATTGTGATTCCCAACTCTACTAGGTAGAAAGTGCAGCTACAGTGGCTTTACAGTCATTCCCCGGCTGCAGTGATGGTACAGAGAAGATGTGGAAGATCCAGAAACGTTGACCAATCAGAGCAGACTGGGCTTTTTTTTAGGAGGGTGCCTTAAAGACACAAGCGCTAAAACAGAGTGTTTTAGACAGAGGGTGAATACAGGTATATTCAGACAGACAGATACAAGAAAAAGTATGTTTTTCGAACATTAAAGCATGTAAACATTTCTAGTAGAAACACAAAATACAAGTATGAACCTGACAATGAGCCTGATATGGGACCTTTAAAAGTGCAGCTTTATGGATCAATAGCATTGATCTTGGGACCAACAAGGAACACTGATGAATGTGTGTGATATAGTTACATTTTAAAAGCCTCACACTCAAGGCAATCAATGAATTTACTACATTTAGGCCTACTTTTAAAAGTGTATTACATTCTCCTTAAATTCACGAATGTAATCCTAAGGCTTAAGTGAATCTTGTTTCCTGTGTTGGCTTAAAGACTCCCAACAGTAACTTTAAACGAGGTTACCTCGGGATAAACACGCCCTCGCTAAACCTCCTCTCCCCTCTTGCTGTGGGCCGCTTTATACCCCAAATATCAGCGGCTTTAAGCAGTGCCTCCATACAGTAGTCTACAGCAGGCCAAGATGACAGTTAAATGATCGGAGAGTGCATGATGCACACTTACTCCTGAAGTGCAGGGATGTTGTCCATGGCCTTCAAAACTCCAGGAGCCGAGAGAGAAAGGATCAACACGCAGACGTCCACCGGAGGCCGCATTGTTAAAAACGAATTGTTTGACCTCTTTTTTTTTTTAGAAAGAAATGTCCAGATCGAAATATTATCTGCTAAACACGCTTGGTTGTGAAGCGAGGCATGTTAGAAGCCAGTGTCCTCTCCACTGCCACCGAGGGACGGAGGTCATTAAAGTGTATCACCCCGTTGCCTTTTGATCTGTGATGAAACAACACTGCTGCTCCAATACGTTTGCTATCTAGTATGTCTCAAAGTTCAACTCAGTAATCACGTCTACTGATTGAAATTTTAAAGGGAGAGCCGTGCAAAGTGCAGATAATGGACTTCTGGATCGCGCGTAATGCGTAAAATACGCATTTGTCCTTGTGAAAACAAGCACTTTGGTATTCCTGGCTGCAATTGATTACAGTTCAACTATCTGCTGTGCGAGGAAACCACAATCTATTGTCGTCCACCATTCAGTGTATGCTTGTACAGACTGCCATCTGGTGGAAGTACTTAACTTTCTTTCCGCGATGACTTTTTCAAACACTGATTTTCACCTTTTTGCTTTCATTTCATCCAGTTTATGAATTCTAGGTACATGAGATGAGTCTGTTGTGAAAAGATAATGTCATGCTGCACATGTTGAAGTGATGTCTGTGCTCCTGTGGCCCCTGGGGTCTGATTAAGGAGCCATCTGTCCTGTTTGTTGTCAGATTAAGAACTCCTCTGTCTGATGTCTCCAGTCTTGATTAGTTTGTGGATTATATCAAAGAGAACATAAAGTTCAGAACAAAGATTATGTTGTTTTTTTTTCTCCCCAGTCACTGGGGTTGTTTAAATCATCATTGTAATTTAGCGGCGTCTTTACATATTTAGTTATATTGTCTCATAGCACTCATGTGCATTATATGCATGACGCACGACATCTTATGGATGAACATTTGTAAAGCAGGCCAACATCTAATGCAACGTTATCTTCTGTAACAAAGCGGCTGAAGAGGATTATGCTGCTGCTGCTGCTTCCACAGAAACTTAGTGGCCAGTGGAAAGAGAGAGTCAAGAGGGGTGGGGAGTCCAGTGTAGAAGCGGCAGGCGAACATACAGACAACCCTTCACCCACACAGCAGACACTCAGTTTTTTGAGGTGACACAGATTCTTGAAGAGTCTGATGCAATGCTGCACCCTTTAATCATCGGCATTATTACCGTAAACACCTCTCTAACAGTGGTCTACTGGGCCTTTGTCCTGAGCGATGCCTACTACAATTGGCTGTCAGAGCCAGAAGACAAACCCAAGAAGTTGGTCACCCCGGCCTGAGGGAGTCACAGTCAATATGGACTGACTGAATTACTGGGTGTTTTGTTTTCTTTTTGTTGTGCTTAGGACTAGTGAGCAAGAGCAGTTCAGCTTGTAGTGCTTTCTGTGGAATCTGATTTTGGCTGAACCTGAAGAGGACTTGGAATCTATACTTTAAATGGTTTACTGAACTGAATGGATCCTGCAAGTTAATGAGAAAGGAGTCATTCTTACAGGTAACTTATCTAAATGTATCTCAAACTTTAGCTCAGGAAAATACATTGAATTTCACGTTTTATTATCTGCGATTTTTCTGCTAGTCATATTTGTGGTTTGCAGTGTGAATAGGCTGTTGAAAATGTCAACAGGTATTTCAGGTGATTCTTAATGAACTCCCTGCTGACTCAGTGTCCCGGTGACATTGTGTCATGCAAATCCTGTCATGGATTACCGTAGAACATCTTGACACATACAGTCTGGTTCTCCTGACAGCCTCATCCTGGGACACACTCAGAGACCTCACAATGCTTTTTCATTACATCCATTTTTCCGCTTAGTCTCTTTTTCACCTGGTTCCTTCTTTACGGGAAGACTTGGTTTTCATTTAAGTTTTTCATCTTTTTAAACCTTTCAGCTTGACACACACAACGAAAGTGTGTGACACAACATGACACACACCTTCTACTGGGGTCTGCACCCAGTCTCTTGGTTCATCCTCTTTGCGAATATTTCCTTCGCCATCATAGAATGGACATTTATCATATCTCAGTTTTGCACATTTCGCGAGCCACCAGAAGAAGATGAATCTAAAGCTTAAAGAAACAATCTCCAACCTGATGCTTCACAGAGAAGATCTGAGAGAGTAGAAAAGCTTATTGTTGGATTACCTGCGCACTTAATCATTGACGGTGGGTTGTTTTTTTGGTTAGCTGTGATCGAGCAGCCACTACGGTAAGCCTTTTTGGATTGCATGACTTTAACTTTCTGCCATGCGTTTGTTGTTATTTGCAGAGCCATCTGCATATACGACACACGCCAATTTGGAACTCCTTTCATTCACAAGTCAAAGAAAAGAACTGAGGGGCCGTTTCAAAGTCTTGATTATGAGGTAAGGTGTCACAAAACAGCTATCACAATTCATATGAATCTTTCATAAATTACAGTTTTCCTACCCTTGGGGATATTCATTGGTCACATTTTGAAATATCGCCATCTGCTCTGTTATTAAGCAAGAAATGAGGCATGAAAATAAAGTGTCATATCAGTGAATTATGTGACAGGACATTTATAGAATGTAAGAAGTGGACCTGCTGTGCTTAAGATGAATTCAAAGCGTGGGATATTCATAAAGTGATGCCAGTTTAAACCCAGGATACATTGGGTTTACTGTAATATATATGTGTGTATGTGTGTGTGTGTGTGTGTGTGTGTGTGTGTGTGTGTGTGTGTGTGTGTGTATATATGTATAAATATAGACTGTATACATGGAGGGCATTAAGCCTCTTTGCGGTATTACTATCCACCTCTCCGCGGTCATATCTCTAATCCCTACAGATGGAAAGCTGATATTGCTCTGTGACAGACTCAATCCTATTAACTCTGTCTGTCCTATATTCACCTCCCGTGCGTCTCACACTCCTGGCTCCCCTGGAAATTTGACCGAGGGCCCCTCTCCAAAACACTAGAAGGAGGAATGCTGGGATTTAAGTCTAGACGAAAGATTAGGAGAGTTGGCACACTTATGGTATCACATAAATAATTTCTTGTCTGGTGAAGTACATTTTCGAAACCACCACTTTGTGACAGGGAGCTGTCACTCCCAAGAAACCATGTTCTCATTTTTGAACTATCTTGAAATTCCCATCTGTCACCAATCCTGCCATTCTTCCCGGCTTCAGAAAATATCAAAGTGTTTAACATCTTCTTTTTACTCTCTCCCTCTTCGTCTCTGATGCACCTTTTACACCCGTTTCCCAAGTTTTACAGTGCAGTGAAGGAGCTCGGATCTGCAACAAATCACACAAAGAAGCAGCCCCAAAGCTTCACCGCGCTCCTTGAACAGACCATCCTATAAAGACAGTATCCCTTTGTCAAAACCAACTCTACCAAAGCAACTAAAAACCATGAACGGACAACCAGTTGTGTCCCTAAACACGTCAGGAGGAGCTCTGCTTTTGAACCTCACACAGCTGGTGTTTGAGCACCGACAGCTCCTCCAGCTGTCCAGGAGGAAGAAGGAGGAGGAGGAGGCCTACTTCGTGGACTACATACCACCGGCCAGAGATGCTATAACTCTGCCGCGCAGTGTAGTCTATGTCCTAGTCGGGGTTGCGTTGGTTATAGTGGCCACATACGCCATAGTGGGACACCTGATTAAAGATCTGTTGCATGACCTAGCAGGTAACCCCTGGTTGGTGTTCACCTTCTCATCTCTCCGGTGTCTCTGAGTTCCTTTCTCTTCCCTGAGCTCTTGGGCCATGGCTGCATCAGTGTTTTGTCTTTCCCTTCTTTCCCCTCTTGGTTGACCGTGTTGTTGTTGTTTGATGACCCTCCTTCGCATTCACTGTGAGGTTTGTGCGCACAGGCCAACCTTCCCAACAGTTTACTTCTTATACCATTAAGGTAATTTTCCAAAACTGATTTCAAATTTGAGTGAATAACTGCTGCTAAAGTAACACTTTAAAGGGGCACTCTGCTGATTTTCTATTGCAATTCCACAATGTTGGGAGACCTCCCCTGCCTTGTAAATGCCCACTTATTTCAAACTCATGTCCATGTTTGTAATGCACCCTGATGACATCATCAGGGTTAATATTTTTTTATTTATTTACTCTAGAGAGCTTCCTCCAGAGCCACAGAAAAATTATATAACTTATTTTCCAGGCTCCATGACGAGTAATCTGAATTTATGTAACTTATGTATATGTATAAATGGTGCTGTGCCCCTTCAAAAGACACTTAGAAGTCACAGAAAATCATTTCATTCTCACATGTTTTGGTTCTCTTCTGTTTCTTCTCACAGACTGGATTCTTGGCCCTAAACCAGTGGAGGATGATTCAGAGGAAGGGAGAGCAAAAGTAGAAGAAGAGCGGCGACTGAGCGTTTGCAGTATGATGGAGAAAGACCGCCTGAAGATGGACAGGGAAAAGGACGGACTGCTGCCCGGTTTCTACCGCGGTCGTCCATCCACCCCTCCTCCACTGAGAAGCGCCATCACTTCATCATACCCCGGAGAAAAAAGGATGTCTGCTCATAGTGTGAGCTTCGCCTGCCCCATGACCCCGTATGCCACTTCCCTTTGAGTTGTCACTCTGTCACAGCAGTAGTTCAGATCAGTTTTTGTCGCATATCTCCTTCCGATGAACAATGTTGTTACTTTGTTGTAGTGATGCATGCATAAGCTAAAGCGTTTTACAATGTGCTCAACACTTATAGTTTGTACTCAGAAGAAACAAATGCTTACTTTGGATTACTTATTAAAAATGTATGTAAACATGGTTCATGATGTCAGTCATTCAAAATACATTGTACTATATCGTTGTTTCCTGCCCATCAATTTCTCATGCGAAAAGTATGTAAGCTATCTTTAAAGATCTTGATGTGAGATGTAAAAAATACATTTTCTTTCAATAAATGCCATTTAAAATTCAAAGATTGTGTAACTTGATCAAATATGTATAACTTTCATGACAAAGTGTAGCAAAATTGCATATGAATTGCCATTTTTGTGCATTTTCCTCACCGACCTGTCAAACTGCAATAACCCTCAGTTTTTCCCCTACATCACATACTGTATGTTGCTGTAAAGACAAACATGTCGGTGTGATCTGTTCTGGTGTTGGACTAAGCTTCTCTCCATTAAACAACTGAATAATACAAGAGTGCTGTTTGTCTTGTCTGTGTCCTTTAATCCATCTTACCTTCCTCTAATACCTGGTTATCTCAGGGCCAGTGACCTTATTTGTCAACTCCAAGGATTACTGTTCATTAGTCATATTAAATGCTGTTCGATAATGATGTAAGCAGAAGAAGAACATATAGGTAGATACATTTACGGTAAGACACATAGGTAAAATAATAGACTGTACTTCAAAAGGAATTTTCTTAACAAGGTTACAAAGGTAGCTAATTGGATAGATCTGTTTGCTCTTATATATGCATCAGGTAAATTCTCTCTTACTCATTAGGAAACTGTGCTCGCGGCATTTTTCCTCTGACCTTGTCTACCTGTCGCTGCGGCAGCTAATCTAGTTTCCATCTGCGTAGCTCCACAAGCAGACAGAGAAGGTTTGTACAGCGGAAACAAAATGAAAAACCTTTCAGGGTGAGAGATATAGTTGTACTTTTAATTTATGTCTTACATGCTTAGTGTTGCCAGGGATGTGAAGACACCCAGTGCAACTGGAGGATCGTTGCCTGCTTCCTTGCTGTAGCTAGAACTTTGTATCCGCGTTCTGGTTGCTAAACTCTTTGTAAGTATAATGCATGTTCATTGTGTTACATTATGTAAAGCAAATGAGTGATTTCCTCCTGATCTTTTTGTGATTTGCATACAAAGATCTGTTGAAACCTTTGTGCCAGCTTCTTTCCATACAGCGATGACTCTGAGATATTAAGTGGATTCTCAGGCTGACAGTAGCTTTGGAGACTGTCAGACAGCGATGGAGGTGACCAAGGACAGTTTAAGTGTTCATTACAGGGAAGGTGATGGGACGGTGTTGTTCGAGAGCTATGTACCCCCCTCTAGGGATGCTGTCCACCTGCCTACCTACGTCATCTACCTGATCATCGCAGTCTTTGTCGTGCTTGGTGTTCTTTATGCCATCATCGGTCACCTCATCACAGACCTCCTCCATGACTTTGCAGGTTTGTTACAGTAGGCTACTGTAGATCAGAGATCTTCAACAGGGGGTCCAGGACCCCTAGGGGCTCCTCTGAGTTGCTGCAGGGGGGCCACCAAATTATTGTTAGAAAAATAAATAATTAAAATATGTCTGAAAATATACATTATCATGAATTCAACATATTGTTGGTAAAGATACATCTTTTTTTTAATTTACACAACATTGATGATAGGCTTACTGGCCTATAGGTAGATAGCCATAACGTAGCCATCCACAGATATAGTCAAGCTTAAGGATTCACTATGCCACATTTTAACATTAAAGCATGATGTATAAATATATGAATATTTTAACAATTATTATTTCATTAGCTTAGTATTGTATGCACCATTAAATGGTATGTGTGAAGGCTCTAGGCCAGCCCACACGTAATTGTAGGCCCACGTTATTGTAATATGCAACTCAACTTTAAACAATATAGATGGTAAGGGGTCTCTGCTTCATCTCTCTTTCAGCTGAGGGGACCTTGGCCTGAAAAACGTTGAGGACCCCTGCTGTAGATCCTTCTTAAGCCAGAAGATACTAAAAGTGTCTGATCTGCTCTTAAATATCATCACTCACAGCTTTTCTCTCTTGCATCCACTCTGTTCCCTCTTCCCTCTCTTTCTGTTTTTTTTTAGACTGGGTGTTTGGGGAGCAGCCTGAGGAAGTGGTTGTGAACTATTGTGAGGCCAAGGATAAGTTCATGGCAGACTGGTACCCAGAAACCTCCCCTGAACTGGAGGCGTTGGCCCGGGCCGAGGAGAACGAGATGATTGACAGGGACTTGACGAAAGCCTCAGCCATCTGGATCGTCTCTGCAGAACCTCAGCTGAGCAAGTCGGGACCCCGTGTGCTCTTTGAGAGGACTTAGGAATTAGATTAGAGACTCTTTAACTGATGTAGAACTGGTGTATCTGGTGTGATTGTACAGGGACGACTGAGAAGTGAAGTGAATGGCTGTAATGAAGCATTGCTGTGGAAGGCTGGAGATGTGTTGTGATGTTGTAGATACTGGAGGGTATCTCTGGTGCTGAATGCTTGAGTGCAGAGTGGTCTTATGAGGACATCTAGTGTCTATTGAGGCCATTGCAGCTAAATTGCAGCACTACACAGAAACCACATTGCACAGAAATATCAGTACAAGTTTGTTAGTCAGAGATAAAAAACAAAACAAAAAACAAAGCAACAAAAAAATATAACGCCTTAAGTCATCTCTGCTAAAGATTGCTTCAAAAGCTTAAGATTGTATTACTTTTTTCTGTAAATTACTGATGAGAGACAATGTAGATATGTATGTCTCCTCTGTTGTGCGTCTATGAGAGGTGTATATCACTGAGGTTGCAGATCATTTTAATAAACACAAGTTTATTAACTCCATTTAACTTTAATGGATATCTTACATATGAAAAAAAGCTCTATGGTCAGCAGTAGAACTGGAGTTATATAAACAAACGGTCAACACTCGGATTGACTCAGTAATCATATTGGATATTATGGAGAAAAAAAAAAAAATCAATGGGGAGAAATATAGTGCATAAAATAACAGCAGCCCAACTTGTTGTCACACATGAATTCGTGAATTTCAGAATATCCACGATAAGAAAGTGTTTCAAAATGCCACAGATAAATCTTAACGTGTTTAGTTAGGAAGACTATCTTATGCTACTCACTCATTCTCATCCTCTTTGCGTTTTCTCTTCTCCTGCTTTCCCTCATCAGATGATAGGTGCGTTTACCCTTTAGTTCAGGGATCTTCAACGTTTTTTTAGGCCAAGGACCATTAGCTGAAAGAGAGACAGAGCAACATTACATATTGTATAAAATTGAGATGCATATTAAACTGGGACTACAATAACGTGTAGGGTGGCCTAAAGCCTTTACACTTTTTTGTAGTGTATACAATACTAAGCTATTAAAAAAAGTATTGACATTTATATATGTATACACCATGTTTTAATTATTTAATTAAACATACATGCAGCACAGTGAATCCCTAAGCTTAAGTGTATCTGTGGATGGCTACCTTAGTGGCTACCTTACAGGCCGATAAGCCTGTCATTAATGTTGTGTAAATTAAAAAGAAAAAAAATAGGACGATTTATCTTTGCTAATAATATGTTGGACTCATGTTTATATATATTTTCAGACATAACTTTTGAACTTTAAAAAAAATGATTAAACAATAACTTGCCCCCCCCCCTCCCCTGCAGTAACTCTGAGGACCCCCTAAGTAGGC
Source organism: Sander vitreus (assembly GCF_031162955.1). Classification (NCBI taxonomy): domain Eukaryota; kingdom Metazoa; phylum Chordata; class Actinopteri; order Perciformes; family Percidae; genus Sander; species Sander vitreus. Next base: position 9,487,634 of record NC_135866.1, read on the forward strand.
ATGGGTAGGATACCGGTTTCAAGGTATACCGCAGTTTGAAAGTCACAGTTTGAAAACCACTAAAATGTTCAGTCATAGCGTTCCTAAGGTATGAGTTGTTTTCAATGAGTCTTCAAGGACAGAAAGTGCAGTTTAGAAATCCCTCTACCTGCTAGTGTGCAGTGTGTTTAAAAATTAAATACATTGTGTTCAATGAAAAAAAGAAAAGTTTTTTACCCAGACATTTCAAAAATAATACATTTATAGATGTAATTGCAACGCCGTAATACCGTGAAACCGTGATATTTTTGATGAAGGTTATCATTCAGAATCTCATACCGAACCATGCCTACCCCTAAGGACTGCTGCACACTGCCTGCATGGCGTGACCGTGTCAGCTGCGCGGCGTGTCCGTTTATATTTCGGCTCCCATGTTAACAGGTTAGAGCTTGCACACTGCCTGCATGACACGCATGTCTCTGCTAGAAATAGGACCGACGCCTATTTTTCACACGACACGCAAGCGTGTTGGAAGCGTTTCCAGGCAAAATATAATACGAAAAGATGTTTATATGTCATTTTGACACGGATACATTTAATAAATGACATTTTGATGTTTGAAAGTCTCTAGGTTTTGATAAAAAATAAAACTATGAAAAGCCATTTTTCATCTTCTCTACACTTTGCAACCATCACAACTCTAGTTAGTTGAAATAAACACATAGTTTACCGATTTACATGTAAAAACATATGTTGGCTCTATACACGCTAAAAGTACTGTTTTTTAAATGGAGTCTGGTGAGTTTAGCACCAGCTACTTCATAGCGGTTTCTGGTAAACAGAAAGGTCTTAAATAGGTTTTAAAAAGGTCTATCTCTGAAGGGTTAAGACACTTAACACTTCACCGTTAAAACAACACTATATGTATTTAAAATGTAAGCAAAACTTGGGTATTTTATATATATATATATATATATATATATTGTATTGCTAAGGCTTGCGTCGCTAAACCCACCAGACTCCATGTAAATAATCAGTACTTTAAGCATCCTAAACCCACCAGACTCCATGTAAATAATCAGTACTTTAAGCATCCTAAACCCACCAGACTCCATCTAAATAATCAGTACTTTAAGCATCCTAAACCCACCAGACTCCATCTATCTAAATAATCAGTACTTTAAGCATCCTAAACCTATCAGACTCCATGTAAATAATCAGTACTTTAAGCATCCTAAACCCACCAGACTCCATGTAAATAATCAGTACTTTAAGCATCCTAAACCCACCAGACTCCATGTAAATAATCAGTACTTTAACCTTTCTGTAAGTGGTACTACACTGTACTGTGGTCTTGACCTGTATGCATTTGTGGTGTCTTTTAAGCCCATCCATACATTCCCTATTGCTATTGTTAAACAATTGTATTCTCTCTCTCACAGTGACAGTGTGACCTATGTACGTCAATACAGCTACTGCTATTAACCCTTAGCCAGTGTTATTCAGATGTGCAGTAGTAGGCACACTGTCAAAATTTCTTCCGGAATTTTCTAGTTTCTCATTTTTATTGTGCACATGCCAATAAATAATTGTTCACTCAAAATGTAGGTCTCTCCTGATTGAAATAAAGTTGTAACAGTCTGTAAACAGATGCAACATGTTTGTAAAAATGACAATATATGCACATTTTGAAATTCTGTAAAAAAAATAAAAAAAAAATGTGTAGCCTACATCCTTCATCTTACAAAGTCAATAACGACTGATTGAAGCAACCCTGAATAATTCAGTTGAAAATAAACACCAGAGGCACTGTGAGTAGGTTATGGGATTGAAATGGTCTGCAACCACAGTCTTTCATTTAAAGTCACAAAGAACACACATTTTACATTCAGAGGCACTTCATATCAGCGTAGAGTGTATTATTTGTTGATGTCTGAATCATTTGGTTAAGTACATGCCAGTGGTGTAGTCTAATGTATTGTAGTGGGTATACTGTACGGTATATTGACCAGAATCTGCATTTGGGGGAGGGGGGACCATATCATAGTGGGGGGTCAGGGTGTCCTCCCCCAGGGAAGTTTTGAGCATCAACAACTTCATTTCCCGTATTCGGATACACTTTTATGCACCAATTTACAGGGGAAATACCTTTATTTAGCCTATGTGAAGAAGAAAAACACAGATGACAATTCAAACTATATCAATGATATAATGAAAAGTATGTTGTTGCATGTCATTGGGCATTTTTAAGTGGGTATATGAAAATCTTGGAGCGCTCTTAGTGGGTGTACCTGCGTATCACGTAGACTACACCACTGGTACATGCTCTTATAAATGCAAGACTGTACTGTGAACTATGAAGTATTACACTACGTACAAAATACTAGGAACTTGTAGACTTGTAGGTGACAGTTTGGTTGTTGGGTTTGCACTTTCAGTTCCAACTGTCTAGGCTGAATTTCCAACTCATGAATTCATCATTTTAACCATGAACAATATCTTGCCCTTATCTTAAACCCTAACACTAAACCCTAAAGGGTCAGTTCACCCAAATAAAAAAAAAAATCTCATTTACCCATGTATTAACAAGTATCTGAATGTACTTATACATACAATCAGAGAGTCGCCTTATAGTTTGTCTTCCATCTTTAGCCTTAATTATAACCCAAGCATCAGTCTTCAGCAATGCTGGGTTCACAAGGGTCAAAGCTTGATTTGTTCAAACTTTGCAGCACAAACACACACATAAAGTGGAGTGTAGTACCACCACTCCAGGAGAGGTCACCATGGTAAAATGTCTCCATAAGATATATGCAATCACAAGTTTGACACTGTCCAAGGCTATTAAATGGAGGCTTGGACACATGGGACCTATAGGGTATGGCACATGAACAATGTAACTGGAGCGTGCATTAGTAAACTGTACTGATGATGTTAATTGCTTGATGTTTTACAGCTAAATACTCCATAAAATACAGACAAGACTGAGATACTCGTAGTTGTTCTTAAAAGTCGGAGATGGAAAATGTTTTCACACCTGGCATGGCTGTCCCTTATATACAGAGAGCGAGTCAGAAACCTTGGCATTATTTTGGATACCGATCTTAATTTTGAAAATCACATGAATAATATCAGCAGAACAGCATCTAGCACCTAAAAAATCGAGCATTCATCTCTCAAACTGACTCTCAGAAACTGGTTCATGCATTCATCTCAAGCAGGTTGGACTACTGTAACGCTCCATTTCCAGGATCATCCAAACAATCTGTGCAAACTCTGATGGTGCAAACACACCAGAATCAGAATCAGAAAGGGATTTATTGACAAGTAAGTAACACTTCAGGAGATCTCTACTTTTCGCTGACAAGAAATGCTAACAGTCACTTCCTCAGTGAGGCTTCTGAGTTGGACGATTTAAACTCATTCAAAATGCAGCAGCCAGAGTCCTTACACATACACATACCTTTTAACATATGTATTACTCCAGTACTGAAATCATAGCATTGGCTCCTGGTACAATACAGAATCACCTTCCAAATCCTGCTAATAGTCTATAAAGCATTTAATGGTTTAGCTCCTCAGTACATCTCTGACTTGCTCACCGATTACAACCACATTGGGGACTCTCGGGTCACAAGGCAGAGGTCTCCAAGCTGTACCCAGAATTAGATCCAGGTCCGGTGAGGGGCCTTCAGTTACTGTGTCCTGCTCTCTGGAACAAGCTGCGTGATGACCTGAGATCCATCACAATTGTGTCCACATTCAAAAGCCAACTCAAAACGTTCCTATTCTCTCAGGCTTATTTTATTATACTGTATAATTATATTTGTTGTTTATGCGTTGTTCTCATGTTTATGCATCATATATTTCTTATATTTTGTATTTCAGTGTAAAGCACGTTGAGTTTATGTGTAATGAAATGTGCTATATAAATCACATTGCCTTTGTCATTGCCAGCCAATGAGCTATTGAGCCTTTCGGCAAGTGCATACAATATTTTACTGCGCATGTGTTGTACCCCAATACTGTTAAGGAAGTGCAGGAACCTTTTCAGGCTGATGTGAATGTGGTTTTAGAAGTGTCGACCAACCAACTAAACTTCCAGTAAAGAAGTACATGTGAAACAGACCATCTAAGCTTTGATATTTTTTTACCTCAGACTAATGATTCTTCATCCTTTAGGCTTGTGTGTGTTGCCACAGGCTCAGCTAAGAACTATAGCTCTACTCATCCAAAGCTGTATGTGTTGCATCTGTTTTATTCTAAAGGGCACACTGGTTCTGTTGCCTCTAACAAGATTACCAAAGCTGTGTTCCTGCTGCTAAAGCGAACAATGACATAATCCTATGAACTTTGTCCCTTTTTTCAGAGCAGGACCCCCGGGTCACTTTCTTCAAATAGATAAGACAATCAGCAGCCAATGCAATTTGATATAAATAACAGCTGATTGGGATCTCACAGAACATTTGAGTGTACAAATTGGTGTTTTTTTCCTGCTGAAAAGTGTCTGGATACTACATTGTCAGGCCATATAAAATCCAGGTAATCAGGCAAAATCATATGAACAGTTATGTGCTGTAAAACCAGAGCTGTCTTTAGGCCTATATATATATAACAGTTTAATGTTCGGTCTCAGTATGTGCCCTGAAAACAGAATTGTGGTTCTTTTGTTTTGGAAAAATCAACTCCAGAGAAGAATGTATCGGGTGTTGAAACAGTTTTCCAAGCATGTTGCAATACGTCTGTTAAAATTAGAAACTAGAGGAGAGATCATATCACAGGATTAAAATGATCTACAACCTACAGCACAAGGCTTTTCTGTTTGCAGTTAGAACAAATGTTATTTCTCTAATTTTGAATGGTGTACTTGTAATTATGTGTACAATTTTGCTAGCCTACTTTATAGGCTACTTGTACTCTACTACATTTCAAATGGAAATATTTGATCATTGTACAATCCATATACTAATGATAATAACACAAGTCTGTGAGGGGCCAATTTGCTGCATAATGAGAATATTTATTTATTAGCAAAAGTAGCACAAGTATATTTTTTCAGATACTATTTTACATAAGTAAGATGTACATACATGACTTGTTATGGAGTAGTGTGGTATTGCGCCTGAAAAGCTACTTCTTCCATCACTGCTGGTTAGATTGCGTTGTTATTTGTTATTTGTACATATCTGAATAATGTATTTAACTAAATACAAGTAGAATTTTAATAACTCCCTAAGATGCGGATGCACTGTAAAAATTGACATTTGACAAAGAACTCAAACAAATTCAGTCTATACATGAAGGGCACTACAATAAGTCAGTGCAGGCCATATATGTGCTGTATACAGAGCAGGACTGCATAATAACTGTTTATTGTTATATCTCAGCGTAAACTGCAGGCTATAGGCTAAACGGTGCCTTGAAAACATGGTTGTGGTGCTTTTATTTCTATTTTGTAAAAATCTGCTATCTTCAGGTTAATCAGGACAGGTTCAGATCATTATTTTTAAGACTTTATCCTTAAAACCTTTTTACTTTTGAAACCAGCGTTCCTCTCAGCTCGTCTGGCGGTGGGCTGGTTGAACAGCAGGGGCTCTGCTCTGTGGGATGGGGCTCTGCTTTCATTTCTCAGGGCGCGCATCCACACACACCCCCTCCAAACCTGAGCGGTGTGCGGTGCGTCGACCGCGCACATTACACATTGACATGTTCCTGTGTGGTTGTATTATCTCCTAAAACGAATAATGGACGGGTGATTTGAAGGCAGCGGCTTACCGGCATGGATGCCCGTTGACTGAAGGAACAGCCTATATGGATTGGAGCTCATCGCCGCCGGAGCAAATCTGGGGAGAGTCTGAGAGGTGAGGCGGCGTTTGGCTGATTGTGTGCGGTGGGGGGGGACACCGCAGCGGAAGACTACAGCGCGCATTGGCTATTTTAACAAAACACGACCCGGGTTTATAAACCGTGGTTTGAGCGAATTCAAAACCCCTTTGGGTTACAATGCTTTTATTTTTCTATCATGTGTTATTTTTAATCTTCCATCATAAAGCAGTCGTACATCCTCGGTGTTATAAAGGCCCTGGCTGTATCACATACAGTATCCATCTGCATGCTTTATGGATCGGTGGATAAAGCTATTAAGGCCGCTGGCGATACAAATTTTGACTTTGATTGTCATAATGCACCGGATGTGTGTATCCCCTCCTCCTACCCCAATAGGCCCATACTTATAATAGGCTATACATTTCTGATGAAATATATGGATAAGGACAGGAGGATCAGGAGGCTAATTTTGGCCTACTTTGCACAAATGAACTTACATTGCGATACAGTAGCAAATATTTAAAGGGCCCATTTGGGTAATACAGCCTGGAACACAGCAGACCCAGTAAAAACTAATATTACATTTCTTTATATAGGGGTACCCAACATGCACGACAGAATAATGACTGAATGCATGACTTTGAAACAACAAAACCGTTTTGACAGGCACTCATCCCAGGTTATGCATCAAATACAGTAGCCTACAAGAGTTATTTATTATTAATTCAGAGTGATTTCAGTCTCCAGCAGTTCAAATTCTCCATGCTTTGTGTGGTATTGTATGTAGGTAACTGCATCACCAAATCCCTCCCACATACAGGGACACTCACTGTAACTATAAATGGAACATCCTACTGACATTTGCACATTCCTGAAGAAAACAGTCGTGACATTGATCCCTTGCCCACCACAATGATGCAGCATGTAGACTATTTATCCACCTGGTGAACGTTTAAACCTCTGGAATGCACCAACTGTCTTTACATTTTCTGATGGAGCAGCTGTCAGAGGAATTTACACACAAAGACTGGAAGGGGAAGTAGCCTGCTATGCATGGGCAGTATTCAGTCCTGTATACAGTAGTGGTATACGTAGCGTATGACCCTCAGTGGCTCCTCTTATCTCTACTCTCCCCTGCTGGGACTCCCTAAAGACCCCAATTCCCCACAGAGGTGCAAATGAGATCATGCTGTTACAGTGAAAAGATGTTAGTGGCTTTTTTAATTTCCGAAAGAGCTCTTTGCTCTTCAGGATTACAATTCACACATCTATAAATGTTGTGATGGATATGCTGCTGTAGGTTATTGATTTCACAGGTTTAGTTATCTCTCTCTCTCTCTCTCTGTGTTGTGTGTGTGTGTGTGTGTGTGTGTGTGTGTGTGTGTGTGTGTGTGTGTGTGTGTGTGTGTGTGTGTTGACTATGCTACTTTTTGTGTCTCTGGACAGTGCTGTGGAAGAGCCAACTTCATCCAAGATCACAGGTCACATGACAGGTACATAGCCTAGCTCTTATTAAAAAAACTATTAGGCTTGTGTGAAAACATAATCTGCTCATATAGTTTGTTAATTCCAAACAAATGTTTTTCCTCTGCTTAGATTTGTGTAGCGATGAAACAGACAACTCTCCTCCTCTTCAGCTCCACACACTCAAGCAGTTTGAACAGGTGAGAGCCTTTATTTTAAATTGTCCTTTAGCTTGATGTGAGTGACACTTCCCTGTCCTTCAGCAAAATGAACAATAATTTGGTTGGTAAACATTCCTAATAAAAATATGCTACAGTGCCATCTTGTGGCTGCACATGTTCCTAAAAGAAGTAATGAACTGATTTGGTTTGCTTTGATGCTATATCCTTGCTATGAGATGAGATCCCTCAATACTGAGGAAATCAGTAATGCCTTATAAAGAAAATCCATGCTTATATCCAAGCTCTGTTATTAAACTGCTGTAGCTACAGAAAAGGAGAACACCTGCAGCTGATGCTAGCAGATGGAAAACACCCAGAACCCTCCTGGAGGTGAAAGTATGCCTCTGGGTACAGCATGGCCCACTTTAGGATTTCTCTTCCTGCACTTTCATTGGGCATTGTAAACCTACCAGTCGCATTGTAAAAAAAAAAAAAAGACTATATTTTGATGTTTGACAGCAGGGTGTTGTAATGAGCATGGAGATAATTTCTGACCCAAATTCATACCCAGACAAACAAAACATACCACAGGGAACTTTTTCTAGAACCTACAGTATTCTTAATCAATCGTTTCTTCTGGTAAACACAGCACACAAGTAACCCACTTTGTACATTGTCCATTTGCAGACTTGCACTGTACCCTATAGTAGTCTGACTCACCAAATGTAGACTGTTGGGATAAAGCCTTCCATTGGCTGCCTATTTCTGCCGGCATTCTCCTCCCCTTGCGCTATCTCCACTATCTATTTTGCAAGGGCACCCCAAAACGATTGTGATTGGTTTAAAGAAATACAAACAAGCCAGAACTTTCCCCTATCCCACAATGTTAACTCGTGCATCCATTTATTTTGCGCTGACACAGTGCTTGGGAGATAATCTGGCGATGTGACACTAACCAAATAGTAGAATCTGCAGCTTATTCTCTTTGTAAACACAAGTTGTTACACAAGTATGGCTGATTATCCTCTGAAATACCCAGGCTGTGTCACCCAGTATTATATCGATGAAGTCCAACACACTTTTTCTACAATACACACTTCAGCACCTCATGACACATACCAGATCTGGAGAGAAAAAAACGCAAGTCAAGTACTAAGTAACTGTCACTGAAAACTCATCACCAGTGATAGTCCTTTAAAGTTATTCTGGAGGTGCTACTGAACCCTGTTAAAACGGGAGGTGTCACAGACTAGTCACGAAAGCTGGAGTTACTTTATGAAAGGACTCAAAGCTGGAGTCTCTTACATGGCTGCCAATTCTTGGTTGTGTCACTTTTACACAGCTATAAACACATACTGCACGCACATATATACACCCATTCACTCCTATGTATTTGGCTTTGATGGAGAGCTGAAAAGAGAGTGTGTGAGTTGTGCCACTTGTGGAGTTTAAAAACACACACACTATGTACATGATGTCATCCCTAATATTGTGTGGAGACTCCGGTTGGCGCCTGTCCTATCTTTGCTCAGAATTATTTAGCAACAACATGTAATGTGACACTTTAATGGGCACACTCACCGAATGCATCAAGAACTAATAATGATGTAGATGCATGTGTTGGTCGATGCATGTGTTGGTCGCATGTCTCAGTCACGTCTTCACATGTCTTCATATTGATGCTCTTTGCATTGCATTTGCATTTGTCTTGAAACTTGATTTCAGCTGAGCTTTCATTATGAGATCAAAAAGGACTTAGTGGAGCCTGTGTTATTTTCTTTCTTTTCACTCATCTCACTGTGGGACATTCAGGGATTCACCACTCTGTGAGATTCAGGACACCTCCCTATTAATAGCACTGTGGCTCCCAGTTCTCCTATTTCATCCAACTTCTTTCCACTCACCTGTCTCACTAGCCCCTCTGCCTTCCCATGCTGGTTAGGGGAGTTTCTGATTTTAGCACAACTGTTGTAACTATCATAGGCATATGGTAAATGCATTCCCTTTTAAATGTCAGACTCATCCCCTTTAATAACATTATGCTTCTAACTAAAGTAAATTAAGTGCAAAAGAAACAATATATCAATGTGTCTCAAGGACTTTTCTAAGTGCTTACATTCATTGGGTTTGGGCCAATAGGGGGCACAAAACCAGCAGAACAAGCTGTCACTTGTGACATGATGTTATCATCACTCATTACAGCAAGTTGTTTTGGCTAACATGTTAGCATACAGCTGTAGTTTCACTTCCAGGCAACATTCATTTGGACTCATGTTTCTTGCCACCAAACGTCTGTAAGTCCAACATTTACTCTGCTTTTAGCTCTGTTTGAGTCTTCACCAACCTCTGAGAAAAATATATCACTAACTTCTTCACTAGCTAGCTTTAGCAAGTTGCTAACGTTGTCTCTGTCTGGGTGCAGGGCAGTTAGCATTGTTACAGTGGGTTTATCAGTTTTGTTCAGTTATTTTCTGTCTTTCTTTATCTGAAATTGTTACCTGCTACTGCCTGAAACCGAATTTCTTGAGACTGGTGATCAATAAAGGTGTATCTTATCTTATCTTATATTAACTTTACTACAAAACAATTAACTATAGCCTATGGATGTATTGCTATACCCTAGTATATAACTAGCTAAAAGAGACAACAAAAGCTGTTTAGCTGGGTGATAATTCTTGTGTTGGCTGTCACCCCTTTTACATTAGACCTTTGACTCTATGTTAATCTTTAGACAACGTCAATTAATGTAAATATAATTCTCTAATGATATGGGTCTGGTCTGACTGAGCCCTTTGACCTCTTGAACCTGAGGCTCTTTTATCTTTTTTAATTTTGAGGCATGGTCACTCACTACTCTCAGCCAGACATGCTACATATTCTTATTTTCTCGAGAGCTTTAAGGCCAGTGATAGAAAGTACATTAACTTAAGTAAAATTTTGAGATACTTATACTTGACTTTAGTATTTATATTGTATATTAGGCTACTTTAGGCATCTACAAAAAGATGTACTCTTTACTGTAGCCTACTACATTTCTTTGACAGCTACACTAGTTACTTTTAAGATCAAGGTGCAATACATACAAACCATCAGATCTGTTTTTAAGATATGATGCATTTTAATACTATGAAGTTGTTAAATTACTTTAAGTAGTTGTAGTTGTTGCAGAGTGTTCATTTATTAGAAAGAAAAAAAGAGTGAAAACCCCCAAAGTAGGGTGTAATTGTACAGTGTCTCCCCAAAGAAACACTTCCGTAATCAAGTGTCTAGCTGGATGAACTTGTTAAGTGTATTAGCACCCTGAGTGTGTTAAAGTAATAGATATGCAAAATAGCAAACTATAACAAAGATTGTCATGTCCCTAATTTGGTAGAAACTAAAAAAAGGTGAGTCACTGTTGTGATTATATAACATGCAGGCTGGTGTGTGGACAGAGTTTCAGCTGTTCTCTCAATGGGGATCAACCTCCACACAAACAGATAGGGAAGTGGTTAAATTGGACAAATTACATTTATTTTCAATACATCTGAAAGAAGGCAGACAAAATGAAAAGGACAGAAAGGGACTCGTTTGTTCCTTTTGGCGCTCCCGTTTTGCAGTGGGGTGAGATTTCCCATTATATCACAACTGCCTGTGAGCCCTGAGCCTCTTACCTCCCCCTACACCCTCCCTCCTCCCCTCTTCTCCCCTTCCACCCATCTCCCCTGGCAGTCTGGGATTCCAGGGATGTCTCCTCCTGTAAAATAAGTGCCTGTCACGTCCCCCTAGAAGACCAGAACACACCATGGAGCTGAAATGGCTTCATCTCTGACCGGCCGGGCTGCAGAGTCGCCCTCTGCACTATAGACTCTAGTGTGTGTGTGTGTGTGTGTGTGTGTGTGTGTGTTAGTTTTAGTGTGTGTTTGTAGATGGTATCCCAATGGCCTGTTAGAGGCTAGGATACCACTTTGTAAATAATTTGTTTATTGTGACATTATGCTCTTTTGGAGAAGAAGGTAGCATGTCTAACGGTTACCGGACTCTAACACATGGACATGCCATGACAGTCGCTGTCCTTTAAAATGGACTCCATATTCCCCCATGATACGGAGAGGTCGAAGACGACTGTTCATTTCTGACCTATAACGGACATGTCAAGCTGTTTCGGTGCTTTTTGACCGTCATGTCTAACGGTTACCGTACTTTGTCACAGCACCTAAATGACCTGAAGAAGGAGAACTTCAGCCTCAAGCTCCGCATCTACTTCCTGGAGGAGAGGATACAGCAGAAGTACGAGGAGAGCAGTGAGGATGTCTATCGTACGGTGAGTAGGGCACCTCTCATCGAGCACGAGGAAATGAGTGGAAACCTGTTTGACTGGTGATGAGTGGGACTATAAGTGGTGTGGGGAGTTGCTCTCTAAGGGGCCAGGGGTTGTTTCAATAACAAAATTATCAAAAATCATTGATTTTGAGAGATTTGGCACTGAGTAGGTCATCAAGAGTCAATGTTGTGCCTTTATCAGTCAGGTGATTGTTATCATGACAGTATACAGCTATGTTTTCCTGAAGAATTGCTTCATTTAGTCACTTCTACTGTTTGTTGACCAAGCTGTCCCACTGATGCGTTGAGGTGATGTGACCTGCCATGTGTTTGTTTTACCAAGTAGCTGCACTACACATTAGCTAGCTCTTTGCTCAGTATAATCCAGTTTGTTCTGACGTTTCTCCAGCTGGACCTCAGTTTTGCTGTGCATCGTTGTCTTACACTGGAGTCTGTGAAGACTTTATGCCCTTAAGTGAAACAGTGTACATTTAGTTTTACCCCATAGCCCAAAGATACTAAACTAGATTACACTACAAATCTTTGTATTATTAAACAAAGTTTGTAATAATTAGCCAAAGTATGCAGTGCACAGATCATATACAGCAGAGATAACTAAGGATGTTAAGTTTCTGTATGGGAGGGGCAGGGGCATTTGAGCTGTTCTGCGCTGAAGCGATGCAAAGGCTCATGGGAAAAAAATGTTCTGTACGGTTTCTGTCCTAGTTAAAGTGTGTTTTAATAATGTTCTGTTAATGTTTTGGGTGTGCATTTATGTTAACTGGGTTTTCGTTTTGTATGGTTGATTTAGTGTTCATGTTTATTTACATTTATTGTTGCACCATGACCAAGACCCGGGTGGGGACTGATGGCCTCTGGGCAGTGAAGGCAAGTTCAGAGACAATTATACGGGTTGGATATCAGGAACTTAGTCATCTGAGTGGAATTTTCAATGTGGCACAATACATTTTAAATTGGGAAGTTTACAATGTATTGTTTGTGTATATTGTTGTTTTCTTTCTAAGGAATAAATGTATTGAATACATTGTTCTTAAAATGTTGTTGTCATAAAGGAAAAACAATTTTTATATAGACAAATTATTTCTTTAGTAGTGTTAAGTAGCCTAATGTTATATAATCGTTGTTTCTTTGCATGTTTAAAGCTATAGTGCATAGTTTCTTTCCCCCCCATGAGGAATTCTAAGTAATAACAAGAATAAGTGCGAGTAGCCAAGGAGGACACGGAGGATTAAAAAAACATGATTGACTTTTCAGTCGAGGTAATTATCTTCACTCGATTATTTGCGTGCGAAAGTCGCCGGGCGACACCAGTTTCTGAACATAGTCATACTGAGAAATACACAGAGAGTTTTGTGGAGCTGATAGTCTTAATTAGCTTTGTATCAACTCATTTGGTAATGGCTTGGATGTAACGGACGTTCATCAATATAAAAAAGTTACGCACTAAAGCTTTAACTTAACGAGTTTATTTTAGACAACATGACTCCAGAAAAAAATAATTTATGTTTACTAATCATTTTTAGTAATGACTACTAATGTAAACTTGATTTGTCTACTGCATCAACTTACTGCTCGGTGTTAATACAACTTGACCTGTTCAGTTTCACCTTGCGTTAAAACTTAGACAGTTGAAGGCAACGGGTTTCCGTGCAAATTTCTAGTAAAGTCCACTAATTCAGGTTAACAGTGAACACCAAGTATCAAAAATGTACTAAAAGTTGGTCAGATTAGTGTTTGTGTTTACTTTATCTTTTATCTGTGGATGTATCAAACCGATACACTGGATCAGTATTACTGCTGATACCTACCTCAGTTAAGCAGATTGGGTCCATGATCAGGTACATTCATTCAGTCACATTGGGGCTGGGCAATATAATGATTTTGTAATATAAGACCAGATATTGTCTTAGATTTTGGAATTTCTCAAATCAAAATATGACACAAGTGTTGTCTTTTCCTGTTTTTAAAGGCTGCATTACAGTAAAATGATGTAATTTTCTGAACTGACCAGAATGTTCTAGCTGTTCTTTTAGTTGCCTTTACCCACTTTGTCATTATATCCATACATTACTGATGATGACTATTTATCAAAAATCTCATTGTGAAAAAAGTCAAAGTCAACTCTACAGATATCAAGGTATTTTGTCAAAAATATTGTGATATATGTCATATATATGTGAATATTAATTTTCTCCATATCGCTCAGCCCTACCACTGACTCAATCTTTAGCGCCACAGCAGTCTCTGGTCTCATTTTACCTTATTAAAAATAAATGTCAATAAGTTCCACTAAGTGAGGTGTTATGCTACAACTTCTCAAGTAAATGCTACAACTTCTCAAGACCCAAGCTAAGTTCCTGTGTCTTGCTTGTCATCTGCTGATTAAAGTGAATGGGGTTAGCCTCGAAGCTAGCAACAACTTCAGCACAGGCTCACTTAAGGTGGGCTGTCCTTTAAGATGGAACAGCTATTTCCATTCACACTAGTGACAAGCCACTCCTTAGAGTTTTGTGCAGCAGCACCCCCTCCAGTGACCAGTTATTTTAAGTCTTATTTTGATTCAACGATTTGTTAATTAGCAGGAACGTAGCACAACATGAAAGTGAACGCAGTCCTCTGTTGATTTAATTTTGGGTGAAAGGTTCGGTACAAATGTATTTATATTTTGCTTCTAGGAGATGCGCTGAATTCAGGTTAAGAAGAATCTTATTTTAAGTCTCATGTTGATGCAAATATTTCTACATTAGCAGGAATTTAGCAGTGCTCTGTTTATTCACAGTGCATGTGAAAGTGCAACACAAATCTTTCCCTAAAAACATCGAATAATCGTGATAAATAATCCTGCTCTCAATATTGATTATCATTTTGGCCATAATCGTGCAGCCCTATGTTCATCTAAACACACTGCCCACACGAAGATGATACAGAGCTGGATATAAATCAGCAAAATATCTCTTTAGGTCGTCCAACATTATCTTGTTCCAGCTTCTCAAATGTGAGGGTTTGTTGACTCTCTCTGTTTGTTATCTATATAAATTGCATAGCTTTGGGTTTTGGACTTTTCAGACAAAACAAGATATTTGAAGCTGTTACTCTGGGACCTAAACATTTGTTGCATGCTTTTTTTTATTTCTTCTTTGCAATTTTCTTTATTAAACAATTAACAAATTAATCAGACACTCAAAAAAGTCCTATCATTTATTATTATACTTATAGTCCTATAATTGGCAACATTGGTCATTCCTCTTCCTCTGTGTGTGTCATTTCTATGCATGGGTTTAGATCTGTAGGCCTCTGCACTCTGTTGTTTCTAACTGTATGAATCCATCTGCATCCCTGTGTATCTGTGTGTAATGTGTGCACCTATAATAAGGTGACCCTGTTCAGCTGTTGTCTGTTTGTCAGTGGGCATTCAATACTCGCCTCTTACTTTCTGCCCTTATTCCAAATCCCTTCTGATCATCAACAACCCTTTGATATGAGAAAAACTAAATGGCTGTTTGATCCAGCCGAACAAGACCTGAGCATCCTTCCACTTATCCTCTACAATTACTGCATACCAGCAGTGATTGAGTAAAGTGATCCCACTTCATCCGACTGGATTTTAATCCTTGTGCTTCACAATCTCTCATTCTGTTTGGCTGAAGGGTTAATCGGTCTAATCACTGTTTTATTGAAGACTAAATATTTGTTCCGTAGTTGTTATCTGACCTGAGTTGCTCGTTGCCCTGCTGGTTGAGTGTCATGAGTGTCACTGTTCCTCTCGCCAAAGCATGTCAGTGTAATACAGTACAGAGTCAGTGTATTGGTCCTGGGCACATAGTGATCTCTCTCAGCGCTCCAGAGATTTTATTTATAGAGCAGGCCTGAGTGCACTGATTTATGTAGTGTCCATATGACACAACTCATGCATCATAACGCGTGTTTGTGTGTGATTGTATGTGTTTATATGTGTCTCTTCACCATATGGTTTGTTATAGGGCTGGGCAATATATCAATATTATATCGATATCGTGATATGAGACTAGATATCGTCTTAGATTTTGGATATCGTAATATCGTGATATCACATAAGTGTTGTCTTTTCCTGGTTTTAAAGGCTGCGTTACAGTAAAGTGATGTACTTTTCTGAACTTCCCAGACTGTTCTAGCTGTTCTATTATTTGCCTTTTCCCCACTTAGACATTATGTCCACATTACTGATGATTATTTATCTAAAATCTAAGTGTGAAGATATTTTGTCAAAGCACCAATTGTCAACCCTAGAATATCGCCGCAATATCGATATCGAGGCATTTGGTCAAGAATATCGTGATATCTGATTTTCTCCCTATCGCCCAGCCCTAGTTTGTTACATACACATTTAAACTCAGCCATGTCAGTTCATTGATACACTGTAAAATGTAGCAATTTATTAAGCGATTAGTCAATAAAAGGGTCGAGAGAAAATGAAATAGCAGCTACTATGATAATAACTAATCAGTACTTTATCGAATGAAAATCCCAAATATTCCCTAGTTCCAGTTTCTCAATCTTGTGGCATAGTAAACTAAATATGTTTAAATTCTGATATTTTAGTATTTTGTAACAGTTTATAGACAAAACTAATAATCGATTCATGAAGAAAATAATCTGCAGATTATTTAAATCATAAACATAATTGTTAGTTACATATTTAGCATCTTGTACTGAAAATAGCACATTTCACGGTTTTTCATTGATGTAAATGAACAGATGCTACTGTACCAGAGCATGTAAATGGTTTAGTATGGAATATAGCATCATCAATAAATGAATTAAGAGTAAATTATAATATCTGTCAGTAGGTGATCAGTAACAGTGTTGCAGGTGTGTTTGGTTTATGATTGACAGTTCTGTCAGTGTTTTGAAGTGCAGCCATGTCCCTCCTCTTGCACAGTTTGGTTATTAGGGGATCTGTTGCTAAGGGGGTGGCAGGCCAGGAGGGGCCAGAATAGCAGGTGCACTGTGATGGGTGTCTATATATAGAGCTGCTTCAAGATGGGAAAATGTCTCTCTTACTGTAAGCCAAGTTGTTGACACGCACACACACACATACACACAGGAATACGTGTTCCTCTTTAGGGATCGACCGATACTGGTTTTTCAAGGCCGATATCAATACCGATTATTAGTAGTTAATGAAACCGATAACCGATATTTGGGACCGATATGCATTTACAGTGAAAATGAAAATCTTCAAGTCAAAATTTGGATTTTGGAATGTTACGAACTCCAACACAAAACTTTGTTTAAGTGCTTCAAGCTATTATTTAATAAATGAGATACTTTCAACATAATACACAGTAAAAGAGAGACAGGACATTAAGTCAGACTCAGGGATGAGTGAAACCTAAGTACTCTATCCCTATTCTTCTTACTTGGGTGTTACATTATTTATTATTAGAGCATTTAGGTGAATCATTTACTATCATTAGCTGTGCAGAGCACACCTGGTGATGTGTTGCATACGTTCTAGTTGCTTCATTACTTTACTTAGTGCTGTACAATTGAGTTCTTAAGAGATGAATTGGTCTGAAGAAAATGAATTATCAATATGAGCTTTGTGTCAAAGTTATTGAAGAGCCTACAGTAAATAAACCTTGACAAAAGTGTATATACTCAAGACTTTAAAACATATTAAACATTGAATACAGTACAGCACTGTACATCCACTCTTAGATTGATACAGAAACAGGCCATTAATAATATATGCATCTTTTCTACTTTCTAAACACAACCTCATCATGTCCCTTAGAATTAATTTCTGCCATCCTTTTTTCTTACTGCACATAACAACTTTGATTAATTACACTATGATTGTAAGAAACAAGATGTTAACCAGTTATTGTGTAAGTGCTATGTGCTTTGGACGCATGTGTAGCAGCCAGCAGTATGTGCGTGCTGAGCACTCACGGTGCCTCTCAGGAGCATGTTTATGAGTGGGTTTCAGGCTCTCTGACATGGACAGGGGAAGGTCAACAGGCTTGGACATGCTTAAAGAGGTACATAACATTTTCTAAAACAGAAAGAGAGAAAAGAATAGGGAGGATATGAGAGACAGAGAAAGAGAGGAAGGGATAGAGAAGCAGCTAAATTGAGATGATGGACAAGAGAAAGCGGACAATCTGTTGAGATGAGCATGAGTCAATCTGATAAATCCAACAGACAGACAGACAGATAAACTGTCCTCTTGCTCCTCTCTAAAGTCAGAATGGAAAGACTGAGCCCCACCAATCCCCTCCCGCTGTTTAAATCCTCTGTCCTGTAGCCAAATGTACTGTAAGAGCCCTGAAATGTCCCCTGTGGACCCCAACAGGTAAACAAGCTGTGGAGTTTTGCCTTTGGCCCCAGGGGTGAATATCTGAGCTGCCCGGAATTCTCCTGCTCTAAATATACCAGCCACGACAGCACGATCAGATGTTCTGTACTGATGATACACAACACTCACCAGCCCTAAATCACACAGCAGAGACAGACAGATTAGCGTGTGATGAAGAGATGTAAGAAACAAGACATCGAGGTGCTCGAGATGTGAGGGAGGGAAGAATAACTTAGATTCGGACAAACCCAGTGAACATATAAGCATTGAAATACAGTGTGTGAAAACTGTTTGTATATAGAATCTGTAATAACCTCAGGTATACAGAACAGACATACAGACACATATTACACAAAGTGATGAGATTTATTTTTTATTACCTGATTTACATACAGCATGATGTAAAATAGATTTAGTAGTCTTTGCGCTATATGACAAGCTTTGCAATTAATCACGTTTATATGTTTTGCTGCTTCCCATGATAAGTCAAATTTGTAAAGCTACATATGTCATATGAGTATATATTTATTATTGTTTTCTTATCCCCATCATAATGAAACTTTACTTTGGTTTACAAACTTTACAAAGTCACACACTACAGCACTTTTGTATTAGACCTATTTCACAGCAGGCGTTTTGACTTGGCGTAGCGAGAAAAGTACAGGAGGTGAAACTAACTCAGTTCCATCAGCTGTCGAGGTAAGCCATGCCAGTGAGCCAGCATGCACGACTCTGGAACTACATCAGTTTTTAATGTTATCAATTACAGCTGTGCATTTCCCGCTATGACAAGTCAAAATGTCTGCCGTGAAAGGCAAATATTGTCATTATAGGCCATGCCCACACAGGTGTCTTCAGTTATTCTGGCTGATTACAGCTCACCAATGGTCCGTTCATGCCACATGGGAATATCAGGGACCGCCCCTGTGATTACATTATTTTTCCGACTGCCAGCGTTCATGTGCTTCTTTACTGTCTATGGTCGGGATGCGTGTTCTTCTTCTGTTATATTGGTGTTTGGATATAACAACTTGTTGCATGACTGCCACCAACTGTTGGGCCATTTGAACGATGGTCGGCCATGTTTCTGTACGTCAGTTGTCGACAACGCGTCACCAACTGGGAAACTCTGTTAGCAAAATCTAGCCCCAGTTTCCCACCTCTGAGTCCCACATGAAATGACGTGAATGATGACGTTTTCACTGGGGAAAATGTTTTTTCCGATGCCCATGAACACACGGACAGTCCTGAGAGGAGGTCTAATCAGCCGATTAAGTGAAAACACCTGTGTGGGTGAACCATAGATGTGTTTAAGCTTTACTACTCACATATTTCTATGTTAATAAATACACTTGACAATACTGTACATACCATCAATTTCACTGTTTCAGCCTCAGAAATTGAAATGGATATCCTATTTTTCACATAGGCACAATAAATTACCAACTGTTCTTAGCCAAATATGGTGGCTATATGAATATATGTATAATATTTGGCTTTTTTGTTTTAGTAAGTAGGTCTGCAAGTATGACGTATGATGATGTTTTATTTATTTTCTTATGTAATTACAGAAATGTATAGATAAAATATCTATCTTAAAATTGATTTGTTTGTCAATATTGCAGGGTTTCTCAATCACTTTAACAAGTATATTATAGTAGTTGGCCACCATCCACTTCCACTAATAATTGCACTATAGTTACAAATGGTCATTTTCTGTTGCATGATTTAATGCAGTTGTTGGAGGAGATGACGTGTGTTGATGATGTGTAACGAGCGACTAACCGATGACTTTACTACTTTCATCTGTTGCAGAACATCGAGCTGAAGGTGGAAGTAGAGAGCTTGAAGCAGGAGCTCCAGGAGAAACAGCAGCTTCTGGACAAAGCACTGTAAGTCCACAAATATTCATCATAATTATTTGTTAGTATGTGCAAGCCTTACCTTAAATTAACTAAGGTTTCCCAGTTTCTAAGTGTGAATGTTTGTGTAAAAACAACTAATTATATAGATACATTACACCAAAATGTATTTTTTTGTTTGTTTTTGTTTTACTGAGAAGTCAAAATGAGTGACTATCTTTGAAAGTGCAGATTAGACAGGCAGTTATCTACTGCCTAGATACCCTTCATTAACAGCCTGTGTAAGCCAATTACTTTAATTTCTTATTTGGTCACATACACTTTGATTAGTACAGTACATATTGTTTACTGCTGGGAAGATACACAAGTTGTTTGACTTTTAGGCTATCATAACTTGGATGAATCCTCTGTTATGCTGAATTTATATCTGTCGGTCCATTTGACTTATGAAAGTTGTGTGCGTGTGCATGCCCATCTATGGCTGTTGTTGGCTCCATGGTCCTGTCTTAACTGTGGCAACACCTCAAATCTCTAACAGCTCATATGTCATACAGCAGCTGACAGAGATAACACACACACACACACACACACACACACACACAGAGATTATGAACACACGCAAACCTTCATGGATAGGCAAATGAAACCCACAACTTAAACTAATGACATGTTACAAAAGTCTTGTTTAGGATTATTGTCGACAGGCTGTAACAACTGCTGGTGTTGTAAATTTGACATGATGATGAGAGTGTCCTTTAACCAGGGGATTCAGCTTGGGGCATCCATGAAAGCAAGTATCTGTTCAAAATAAAGGGGTGCTTGAGGAGTGTATACTATACTATTATGTATACCGGTAGTTTAACACAGGGAGGACCAGTTAATGTTATTTAATGACAATGGTTTGTCTCTTTTTGAAACAGGTGATTCCTTGAAATAGATGTCCTCCTCTACTTGCAGTGCTTCTCCTGCTCCAGGATGGAGCTTGAGCCTGCTGCAGGAGTTTAGTAGATTGCATGGGCAATGTAGGCAAGGGTGGACGTCTTTCTGCGTTGTTAGCATGGTGGCATATCAGTTCCCACGCCATATGCCTTACACTTCATAATAGTTACTGCTGAAATTGACAGAGAGGCTGCTTAAAGGTCAGGGTTGTTGGCGTTTGAATCAGTATAGTTTATCATTGGCCAACTGTGCGGTGCTCTTGAAAAGGATAAATTGGCTCTTATTACTGGCCTCTATTCTGTTGCAGTTCGTCACTACCGCTCTTCTTCTGTAGTATTGTTACAGTCCAACCAACACCTATTCTTGCCAGTGCTTGTCAAATTTTTAAGCACAGTCTTATATGACAGTGTCTTAAATCTCAATCTCATGAACTCAAAGCATTTCTAAATTGTTTGCGTTGTTGACAGACCCAGATAACTGATGTCCTGCAGAAAGGCTGGCGCATGGCATGAAGCTCTTGTCCGCTACACATAAAGACAGACAAGACAGACATTTGCATTACTCAGACTGGATCAAAATATCCCAGTTATTTGAGCTGTTGCATGCGGTGGACAGAGTTAAAAACGTATGCAGAGAGGGTCCAGAACAGGACTCATGGCGACAGTGTGGCGTGTGCCATTCTGGGAGCAGAAATTCTGAGATTGCGTCATTGACTGACTAAGTGATAAAGACAGATGCACAGTTGGGGTCCGAAGGAGTGAGGGGAACACTTAGGTCATGAACCGAGAATGCAAAGAAGCAGGACGCGTGTGAGGAATTTCACATTTCAGAAAGTTCATTTCAAAGCTGTGTAGCTTTTACAGTGTTTATCAGCTGAGTGTGACACCACAAAGTCCAGGTTACTAACAACGGGAAAAAAGACCCAAATTGCATCCACTGCTGTATCTACGTCAAGCCTTTCACCACTGTCAGACTGTGTGAACGTCACTTACGATGACAATAAAAGCCTGCATGGGTGGGGCAATTTACTTAATCTCTGTTATAAGTGGGAGGGTGTTGGGTATCCCATGAGCACTGTAGCAGACAGGAAAGTGATGACATCATTGCTTTTTGGCTCGCCTTCATGTTCTAATGCTGAGCCCTCTGTGTGTGTGTTTATAAACTGAGTTGATTTGATATGTATTCACTGTGATACCTCTAATTAACTCTTGTCTTTTCCCCTGTGTAAACAGCACAACAGCGGAGAGCTTGTCCAATCACAATGAGGCAGAGCTGCAGAGACGGTGTCGGGAGAGACAGCAGGAAATCGACCACATGGAGCAAGTGCTTGAGACCAAGATTCAGCTCCTGCAGGAGGTTTGTCCGCTCACACCTTCAGCTAGTTGAACTGACACACAGGTGCCTCAGATTTACAAGTCATAACTGTTTATGTCTGTATATTTCCAGGAGGCCCAGCTAGCACGCAGCGAGGCTGAGCGGGTGGCCTCGCTGGCTGGATCGCACTCCCACGCCTCCCTCCTCTCCCTAGACATCCCCATGGAGGACATCACAGAGGACGAGAGGCCTCCCAGCATCCTGTCTTCATCCAACACCAACAAAGACAGGTGCAAAATACTAAGAAATCTCCTCAAACCACCAATATCAAACAAACCAAATCCTCTTCCCTGTATCACTAACAATATATCTGTCTGTGTTCAGGTTAATAGAGGAGCTGACTAAAGAGCTGCGCTCCAAGGAGGCGCTCATCACAGAGCTGAGCGGAGAGAAGACGACTCTCACACTCAGGGTGGGAGACCTCGAGGGACAGGTCCAGGAGCTGTCTTCCTCTCTGCTGCAGAAGGACAAGGATGTGGATGTAAGCACACATTTTATTTCAGTTTTGAATGACACCTCACATCAAAAATTCTCTTAGGAATATATATATATATATATACCTTATTCTGAAGATAGTTTATAACATTTTGTTTTTTGAATTATTAGATTAGTACATACAGTAGGTTTATAGTCTGTCTCTTCTACTCCAGTTTTATCAGGAGGAACTTGGTCGAGAGAGGCTGCGCATCGGACAGAAGATGCAGGTACGTGGAGCTCTGTATTTTTATGTATGTTGGTTCATTAGTCTTCACATGTCATTATAGAGTTCTCCACTAAGTGTCAGAACAGCATCACAGTTCTCATTGTTTAATGTCAGACAGACTCTGCCTTCTTATGGAGAAGTGCCACATTGCATTTTCACACAAGGGCTGACAACTGTAGATAAAAAAAATGACACATATTTGAATAATTTGTAAATTTAGTTTTTGTAGTATTTAAGATAGAGGGGGATCAGAAAATGTGCAATATGACCAGTACGTACATTAAGAGGTTGTGGTACAGAACCAACAAACTTTGACCAAATGTCTTCTCATTTTGCCACTGAAGGAAAGTGCAGTATTCAAAATGTCTTTTCAGAATGTTTTGTGCAGAAATCAACATAATAAAATCAATACAGCTACTCTCAGTAATACAATGTCATGGCAAAAAGTAAGTGAACATAAAGTGAAACATTCTGTGGTGAGCTGAAACTTTGCTAGTCTTTGTTCAATCTAAACCGGAATGTTTCAATGAGTCATTGACGGTGGCTTGTTCCAATCTGATTGGCAAACAACATACTAGATATATGGTGATGAACTTCCTCTGAAGAGGAAGGCAAGGAACATGACACAAAAATGAAGTGCTTAGAACTGTAATGCTACGATGGATGGAGCATCATCCGAGGCTTCCAGTGAAAAATCATACAGAGGGTTTATTCCATCACACAAAGTGCCAGAACCTCATTACATTTACAGGCTTTGACATCCCCAAGGACACATTTCTCTCCCTCCTCTAATGAAACTACAAATGGAGGGGGACCATTACCTTCATGTCAGCTCCCTCTACTCAGAGGGAGTCTTTACCATCAATTTGCAGTTCTATAAATTAATAATCATAACCACAATGATCTTTATTATTCATCTTTCTAATGCTGTGCAGTGTTGCGTCATGTTGTTTGGCTATAGCCTGAAAGCATCACAGTATTGGTTGCAAACATATTTGTTGTTAGGTGAGGCATTTTAACTTGTAAATCAGTAGTGGATGAAGGATGCAAATGTCCTCGCCAGGCAGGCTCTGCATGTGTGTGCGTAAAAGTTTGTATGTGCGAGTGCGTCTGAATTAGTGTGTACTAAAACATTTTATCACTAAGGGAATAGTGGGGCTAGTATCTTAGAGTGTGACAAGACTTGTAATTTGCATATGATATGCAACATTTTGTTTTTATATAGATCAGAAAAGACATAGCAAGTACAATGAGGAGAGGCCGTTTGTTTTTGTGAGGGCTGAATTTGAACTACCAGTGTGTTGAAAAAATGCAGGGTTTTGGTTCAATGTAGAGGACCATCGCAACGGGAGGTGACAGTTGTTTGTTGGTGGTGCATACAGTATATGTGTACAAGACTGAGACAGCATATAGAATAAAAAATATATATATGTATATGACAATGATTTTGTATTATCCAATATACCATGCAACATATATTTGCAATTTAAGGAAACAACATTGCAGATAAAATATGGCTAAATCAAAAATGGTTTGCCATATTTTGTAGCTTTAAATGACACTAACTGTGGTAAAGCAAGACATAAAGAGTGTGTGTGTGTGTGTGTGTGTGTGTGTGTGTGTGTGTGTGTGTGTGTACACATTCCCATGAGGCGCCTTCTTTCGTATGTGCGTGTGTGCATGCAGGCATCTCGCTGGTTAGCAGTTTAGCAGGTCTGGTTTCAGCCGGGTTGTCGATAGGTCAGGTCGACCTTTGAGTGCTCAGCGACCACAACACTGATATCAAGTTGTGTTGTTTCAGACACACTCGCAATAAGAGCTCTTAATTAGTTCCCCAGACACCACAGCCATTTAGATCAAATCTATGTCTGGAGAGAGAGGAAGAGCCAGGAAAGAAATGTCATCTGAAACCTCTTGAGACAATTATTTCCAGGGTTTCCTTTTCAAAATGATTGTGTAGTGATTGGCCTGGAACTAAATTCTTCATACATTTGCTTGTATTTGTGACCATTCGATTTCACAAAACAAACATCTGATCAATAAGAAGAAGTATCATATGTCCAGACTAATTATCAGCTGCATTCTTCCCACATGTGTTGTTGGCTGTCTGCGGCAAATTCTAATAAACATCTGATTTAGAGAAAAGGACTCAGGCCCAGTTATTATCTTTCAAACAATCAGCAATCAAAGATCTTAAGGCAGACACAAGGTTCCATGACTCTGACATATCTGCATGGAAGTCACAGCGTGACAGCATGACCATCTGTTTGTGCACCCTCTGGAAAACACAAATTGTGGTCACTGCAGAGATAGCACAGTCAAATGCATGAGAATGGCCTGGTTGTTTGACCGCCACAGTGAAATCATTGTTGAAATATCTGCACCACGGCAACAAGAAATACAAATAATACTTCTTTATGCAATAGCATGTTGTGACACAAGTTACACTGGTCTGATGACGGCTCTATTAAAGGACGAAAACCACCACACCAGTATGATTATACTTTTAGTAAGCTCAGTAATATGCTAGCAAGTTAGCAAGTCAACTAAGTGAGCTTTAGCATTAATTCTTTGACATGCCTTATATAATGACAAATGCCCAAATAAGCAAAATCCTCTGGCAGGTCTTACAAATGCCTAATTCCACTATTATTACTTAATAAAGCAGTTGTAACGGCAGTTATGCAGGTGAAACTGATATTTATATATGAAAACTGACTCAATGTATTGATTATTAAAATGAGAACATGTGAAGCACTGACTATGTTATGCTGCCAGTATGATAATGAAATCTAATCTAAGTTTATTTTCATATGTAACCTGAGGTTACATATGCAAACTTGACAGCAGCCATCTCTAACTGCTGTACAGTTTGTGTTATCTAGGTAACTGGATTTATTGCTCACTGAAAACTTTTTTGTTTTGTAGCTTTTGTTTTGACTCTGTAGATCCTCTGGCCTGATAAAGTACTAATGATTGACAAAAGGTCAGGCAGGTGACCCGGGATACATGAATAAAAATAGAATAGACCATAAAAATGATCAATTTTATTGGTCTGTTCTGTAGTCAGTTAGTAGAACTGTCTGTAGTGGTCAAATGACGTTATATACACGATTCCCAGTATAGGTTACGTGATTATTGCAGAAATACAAAATTAGGCAATGTTTTATACTAGATGTAATTTATACAACACACGTTTTGGTTTGTATATTGTATTTCATATGCAGTACAGTTTTGTGTAAATTACTGGAAAGTGAATAGTTCTGGTCAACCCTTGCTCTACAGCATGATTATGACTGAAGATCTGACATCGTGCTGTCCATTTGATTTTCTTTAACACAAAACAGAATAGGATATTAGAAAGATAGGATATTATATCTAATGTTATCACATAAAGTGGTTTGCTACAGTGCATGTAGTGTAGTAATGTATAAACCTTGTAAAGAATGAATACATTGTATATAATATGAGAGATATAATAATGATAAAAAATTATGATTTTGAATTATTATACAAAACTGTATGGTCATACCAATATATATATATATATATATATATATATATATATATATATATATATATATATATATATATATATATACATATACATATAAAATTAGAATAGTCTGTCTCTACTCTTTAATTTTACAGAGCGTCACTAATGTTAACATGCTACTGAGCATTTCACCTGTTCAGTCAGGCGAGCAGAGCTTAGTAAACCGGGCTGGAGGAAGTAACAGACTCTCAGGGGAAACATCACTCTGTCTCTTTACCAATAACCCCAAAATAAAGCTAAAGTTTTCGGGTATGCATTTTATATGTATATGTATATATGTGTTTTAAAATGAAAATGGAAGTTTTGAATCGGATTCATTGTGGATATTAAACGGTCAACATCTCTGTATGACTGCACCGGGCTTCTCCAACCCCTGTATTCTGTAAATGGTGCGCTCCGCCGCTGCCGGTCTGGTTCAGGCAGGCAGCTTCATCGTTGTCAGCCCGGAAGATCTCCGACTGCACGAAGCAACGACACCAAGAGCGCGTGTTTGCCTCTCGAGCTGTCGGTTAAGGCTCTGAAATGAATGAAGAGTCCATTGTTGGGGCGCAGACACCGGGGAAAGATTCAGAAGACTGTACTAGGACGCCTGTTACTGCTCTGTGTCCGTATCCGGATTATTACCGATCCCCGGGCATTAACCTGGCTGCGCGCGGTGCTGCTCGTGAGTCCGTGACATCCGATTGATGGTGCAGAGGCTCGTGCGGTGCTGTTGGGAAATGCGAAACAGCGGTTTGGTGACAGCGCAAGGACGATTTCCAGATAAATACTGCATCTCATTGATGAGACGTTCACATGACTTCGCTGTGAGTCTGTGGGAGTGTGCGCCATATCCCCGATGCACCTGCGCCTCCGGCAAATGAATGGTGATCCTGGGCTGATGGCTATTTTTTAATGAGTCACTATATCTGTTAACCTAGATTTTTACCTCATGGATTTCAGTCCTGCCAACAACCTCAGCCATTCTCTACAAGCATATTGCTTCTCCTTGTCTACCTCATTTCATCTATGTTTAAGCCTTTGAATTTGATGCCATTGCAAGGACTGATGTCATGAGCAGCTCTACATTATCTCAGATGAAAAAGGCTTTTATTGTGCTCTCAAAGCATGTGTTTACTCTGATGCAGCTTGAAACATCATGCTCTTGGCTGTTCACATGGGATCAAATTCATCATAAGGATTCGGGTAAATTAAGGATCATTATAAACCTGTGGAATGCTTGATCTCAAGATGAAGGAGACGTGTCGCATCTGTGGACGGGAGCTCTGCGGTAACCAGCGGCGATGGATCTTCCACCCCACCCCCAAGCTCAACCTGCAGGTGCTGCTGTCTCACGCTCTAGGGCAAGAGCTGACCCGGGATGGCAGAGGAGAGTTCGCCTGCTCCAAGTGCACCTTCATGCTGGACCGCATGTACCGCTTCGACACAGTGATCGCCCGAGTGGAGGCCCTTTCCATCGAGAGGTTGCAGCGGCTCCTGCAGGAGAAACACCGGCTGAGGCAGTGCATCTGTGGGCTCTACCGGAAAACTAACTCAGAAGAGGGTACTGTAACATTACCTGGGGGTGATGAAGGACCAGGAGATGGGATGGTGGACATTTCAGGTCTCACTCATGCAAAGTACTGTGCCCTGCTCCAGGATGATCTGGTCTACTCTTTGTATGAGTCCTGGGCCGACGACGGCCTGGACTGTCAACACCACCACCAACCTCAGTGTACTGCTGGTCCAGGGTCAGAGGTTACAGTGGCAGACTCGCATCGTTGTGTTCCCAGCACTCCCAGGAAGTGTCGGGGATGTTCCTA
Source organism: Sander vitreus (assembly GCF_031162955.1). Taxonomy (NCBI): domain Eukaryota; kingdom Metazoa; phylum Chordata; class Actinopteri; order Perciformes; family Percidae; genus Sander; species Sander vitreus. The sequence goes on from NC_135866.1 coordinate 9,515,963, forward strand.
CTGGCGGGTGGCGGACTCTGACTATGAAGCTGTCTGTAAGGTGCCCAGGAAGCTGGCACGGAGCATTTCCTGTGGGCCGTCATCCAGATATTCAGCCAGCATCATTGGAGGGAGTGTGACTGGAGGAGTGGGAGGTGGTGGAGAAGGAGTAGGAGAAAGAAAACATGTGGAGGATTCAGAAGAACCCCCCTCCTCTTTAACTCTGGTCCCTGGTTCTCAGGACCCCTCGAGGACATCAGACAGTGATCGCACCCTGGCTGGACGAGCCAGCTCCAGCCCCTCTATAGCATCCTTAGAGACGACTGAGGAATATGTTCAACCTGGAGCCATAACAGATGGGCCGCTGAGCTCCCCAAGGGAACTAGTAGATGACCGGATATCTGACTCCCTCTCTGAGGAGCACATGGGAGCCCCACGTGGCCAAGCCTCACCTGGACCCAGCCTCTCTCTGGCCCTCTGTTTGCTGCAGAGCTATGCTGTCTACCGGCCAGTCATGAGCTCTAAGGGGAGCAAGCTGCCTGTGCTGCTCCGACGGAACGCCAGTAATGGAGGTTCAAGGCTGGGCTTCCCTGATTCTGTTCTGGGAATGTCTTATGGAACTCCAGAGGGAGAAGGAGACAACCACATGCCAGCACCTGAGCTGGATCCCCCTCTGATCAGGCTTGGTGATCAGGATCTGAACCTGGCTTACATGGAAGATTTGTTGGAAGATTTGTACAAAGAGTATCCTCCCCCACGTCCTCATCAGGTATAAAACCTTGACAAGGATGGTGATGATGATGATGAATACAAGGATTTTGCCTATTCACTGCAAGTTTGCAGTATTTGCAGCATTATTAATGAACCATCCCAACAGGCTTTGATGTTTAACACAAAACGAGTATTCTCACCACTTCACTGTGTGTGTGTGTGTGTGTGTGTGTGTGCGTGTGTGTGTGTGTTACATGAGCAGTCAGGTGAGGGTAAGCTGTGACACACAGCATGGCCTAATTACCGTGTGTGTGTGCGTGCACGCACAAAGAGGTCATTAGTCATGTCAATAAAGTAGAAAGCATACAGTTTAATATGTGTGTATATTTCATGTATGTTGAATATGTAATTGCTCATATATTTAAATGGTTGTCGATAACAATTTTGAGGATCTACAGTGACTTCTATCACAGCTGCCAAATACTCACAGCCTGCAGACAAATGACCAGTCTCCCAGTTACAAACTAGTGTTTGTAGCACAGGATTTTCTGCTCTAGTATGTGAGGACAAGTATGCTTCTGTATTTCATGTTTGCAATACTAAAATTCCTCAAGACAATAAACCTCAGCAGTAGTTTTTTTAGGGTTATTATTTGTCTGTGTGATCTTCGAGCCAGGGTTGCTGACCGAAGTAGGTTAGATGTGGGGAGACATTAAGACAGAGTGACTCCCACTAACTGGCCTATTTTTACTCCGAGCTCTTGAGGCAAAGTGAACCACGCAATGTCAGACCATTCTATCATCTCAACTCTGGTTGGCTAGTATAATAACCCTCTTTAAATGATATGTTAACTTCATCATTTCTATTAGAAAAAAAACTAATTGCAGTAAAAATCTGAATGTGTTTTATTTAATCTCAGCTATATTAAACCACAAATTGATCTTGGTGAATCAAAGTATAAGTCTGTGTATCCTAATGATATTCATCCTCTAGTAAGTGAAAGTTGGAAACAAGCTTATGTAAAGATAATGGTGGCACAGAGCACGCTCACTCGCTCTAACTCATGCATGCAGACACTCTCCCACCCCTTTAGAGGCTCTCTGCCCGTCATGGCTTTTTACACAGTACACACATGAATGAGCACTTTGTAAATATTGTACATACATATACTCAATCCACTGTAAAAGTTATGCAGCGTGCAGCCTCTGCCTTTTTTATGAATTTGAAACAAAAAAATATGTTTTTACCAAATTCAGCTGCTGGATTTTGGCAGAAGCCTAAACAAGTTAACACATACATTGAGTGTTTTTTATAACTTGAAACACAGACACTTACCTTATTTTCTCCATTACAGAGCCTCGTTGAGGAGCAGCAGAGTCAACTGAACCAGTATGAGTGTGCAGCCGGCCAGTGTGTCAGCGAGCTTCAGAAGGCCCAGCTACAGGTCCAATCCCTGCAGGCCAAGATCCACCAGAGCGAGGCCAAAAATATGGTATGGCGCTTAAAAATGCCTAATTACAGTAAGATATGTTTGATGAATCCACATCATAGAAGTGATGACAGCCTTACAGTGTAACCTTTATTTCTGTCTGTAGAAGCTGCAGGAGAAGCTGAATGAGATGGAGTGTGAGCTGCGTTCAATCCGCCAGGCTGCTCAGAGTCAAGAAAGAACCATTCAGGATCTCACAGAGTCCATCAGCACCAAAGACAATGAGGTGAGTGTTGGTCTTTGTTGTCAACCTGTGTCAGATGACACCTGTAGTTGAGAAGGTGCTCATACCTGTGATGTATTCTGCTTAAAGGCCCAGGAGCTGTACCAGCTGATGGAAGAGCAGAACACCACACTGTGTAAGCTGAGAGAAATGGTCCACCGCAACCAGCTTGCTCAATGCAAGGTGAGACATGGTGCACATATTCAATTCAATTTAATTATATTTATAGTGTCAAATCATAACAGAAGTTATCTCGGGACACTTTACAGGTAGAGTAGGTCAAGAGTAGACCACACTCTAATAACTAATAACACTGTAATTCACGGAGACACCCCCCCCATGACTAGTAATAATAGTAGTAGCAGTGCAGGGTGTCGAGCAGTACCTCTGCAGCAGCTGCAAACACGATTCAGGCGCCACCACGATCCAAGGAAATCTGCGAGGCGAGAAAGCACAAGGACTCCGTGGAAGAAGCTAAGTTAGTAACATGCATTAATGGGACATGAATGCACACAGATGGAGAGTGAGAGAGGATGAAAGAGGAGCTCAGTGTGTCATAGGAAGTCCCCCGGCATATAGTGGTGCAAACCCTGATCCAGGATCATTCTTTATCGATAGTGAGAAATCTTGGCGCCAGGACGATGACATACTGACCTTTGGTCTGTGGTCATTCTCTAGGCTCCAGAGGGGGTCAGCGAGTCCTTGACACTCGCCCAGCTGCAGGGCGAGCTGGTTGGGGTGCAAAGCTCCTTGTTCTCTCTTGGTCTGGAGCTGGAGGCCAGCCAGAGGAGTCTGAGACAGAGCCAGAGGCAGGGAGATGACCTGTCGAGGTTCAAGGAAAGACTCAACGCTGATTTACAGGAGGTGCAGCAGCACAGGGAGGTCACTGAAAAGCACAACCAGGTTAGTGTGTCTGTGAATGTGTGAGTGTGAATGAAGTCTTGGAAGTATGAAGGGTGCAGCACGTGTGACCTCTTGTCTCTTTGCCGCAGGACCTGCGCTGTGCCCTTCAGAAAACTCGCTCGGAGCTTCAGGCCAAAGAAGCCGCTCTGAAGGAGGCCGAGGCAGAGAGACACACTGTGGTGCAGGAATTAGACAGGAGCATTGCACAGCTCCAGTGCTCTCTGCAGGACAAGGAACAACAGTTACAAGTAACATACTGTACACAATCCCCATTCAATCAATTCATACATTATGTAGTTACATAGATGCACACGCATGCACACGGTTCTGATCCCTTCTAAACATTTATAGGAGTACTCAGAGATGTTGGAGTCAGGAAGCTCCAAACCAAGAGATGCCCTGCTGGAGAAACTACGAGAGCGTATTAAAGATAGAGACAGAGCTCTGGAGGTAAAACACACACACACTCATATTCATATTCACACCAAGGACATAAATTAATGGCAGATAGGACCCTAACTACTGTTCCATGTGGATCACTGCACCATATACTGTGTGATTAATGTGACAGTCTTCCCTGTACACCCTGTACAGTGCAGGTGAAATGGAGAGAAAAGACTAATTATGCATCTTGCAGCAGTCGAAAGAGCCAGTGGTAGACAGTAATGCAAACTCCTCCTAAATCGGTACTGTAGGTCAGCATAACTTTTTACAACCAACCAAAATGGGAGAGACGGGAGGAAAAACATCATTACCATCTTCTTTAAGTCCTGTCCCAAGCGAACAGCAGTGGGAAAGACGGGCTTAGTTGCTAGTATGCAGTGAAGTGTGCTATTTTTTTATGTGTTTTATGAAGCTGTTTTATAATCCATAGAAAAGGATCACATGTTTCATAGAAATCAGGTGAAGGTGGTGTTCCCTGATAAAAATAAATGTTCATGAATTTCATACCCTTACCCATTTGATTTAATTAGTTTGTAAGGAACATGAGCTTAGGAAACCGCACACCCGCTCAGAACATGATGAATATCACAGTTGAGGGGGCCCAGGATAGCAGCAGTGTGATTTTTCTCCCCCTCCGCCATCTGCAGCACTCCATCGATGACAAATTCCGCTGTGTGGAGGAGCGCGAGGGCCAGGTGAGGAGGCTGCAGCTGGCCCTTAGGGAGAAGGAACGAGACCTGGAGAGACTGCGCTGCATCCTGTCCAACAACGAGGAGACCATTACGGTACGCTCATCACACACACACACACACACACACACACACACACACAGTACAAACATATCTGTCAGAGCTGCCAGCTTGTACTAATGGTATGTACTTGTCACAAAGCATCTTTGTGAAATCAAAAACACGAGATTAGAGAGATTATGCATTTCTTTGCTGCCAATATTACACCGTTTACAGTTCAAACAAGCCAGAACTGACAGAACTCTGATTTGGGTTACAGCTGGCAGGGTTTGTGAACATCTTAGACATTTACGAGGTATTATATTCTTCTTCTTCTTCTTCTTCTTCTTGTGCGGTTACACCTGTGATTGTGACCATCAGAGTCTGGACGCCTTGGTGCGTGGCAAAGAGCTGGAGCTAGAGCAGGCGGCAGAGGCCTACAGGAACCTCCAGTGGCTGAAGCAGCAGAGCGAGGAGAAGGAGAGAAACACCCTGAGAGAGAAAGACACCATCATCAGCCAGCTACAGACCGCTCTACAGACACACAGCCAGGAGGCACAGGTAACACACACACACACACACACACACACACACACACACACACACGCACATTATTGTCATTGCCTGTAATTGTTTTCTGTGTTATTTTCAAAGCTTTGGAACACCAGACCATATAGACAAACCTGTGCTACTTGTTTTCATTTCAACAAATAAAACGGGCGTTCTGTATAGACAAACCTGTGCTACTTGTTTTCATTTCAACAAATAAAACAGCCGTTCTGACTCTGTGTGTGTGTGTGTGTGTGTGTGTGTTTGTGTTTGTGTGTGTTTAGGATCTGACAGCTGCCCTGGTTGCCAGAGTTCAGGCTGGTCCTACTGAGGTTGTAGAGGAGTTGAAGGCTCGGCTGGCACTGAAAGAAAAACTCTTCCAGGAACTGCTGTCGGACCGCAGCCGCCAGTCCAATGAACACCAAGCCCAGGTCCAGAACATGCTGAACACTCTCAGCTCCAAAGACCAGTATCTGCAGGTAAGTCACATTGCTGGTATTGTAATAGTTATGGAAATGCAATGCAACGGTGCGCACAACAAAAAGCTTTCAACCTCTTCATTTTCTCTCTCTCTCTCTCTCTCTCTCTCTCTTTTCTCTTAGGACTACTCGTACAGGCTCTCCCTTGTGATTAGCGAGCGGACTGTCCAGCTGCAGGAGCTACGCAGACAGCTGTCATCAAGAGAGCGAGAGCTGTGCGAGCTGAGACAGGACAAGGAGAGAGAGCTGGGAGGAGAGACGGAACATCTGCGGAGTCTGCTCAAAGAGAAAGAAGCCTTTATCAAGGTACCTTCTCATTTGTTTCCCTTGGCTTTTTCCCCCCTTGCTCCATCTCCTTCACCGTACGCTTCATTCATCAGGAGCTGATCCAGGGCCAGGAGGACGCGATGCAGCCATCCACTAAAGAGAGTGAGGCAGAGATGGAGGCTCTCCAGGAGGAGTTGCAGCTGGTACTGAAGAAGGAGAGGGAGGCTCAGGTATCTGTGTGGACCCTGTGATGATTCATAAAAACAATCCTTTTTAAATGTTTTATCTCACAAGTCATGTCTTTGTGCCCTCTCCCTGCAGAATGAGCTCTCTGCTCTGCGTTTATCTTTGGCTCACCAGCAGGACACCAGGGACAGCACTGATCATCAAGTAGGATTTTGCTTCAGTCTTTGCCCATTAGACAGCATTTGACTGTTTGTGCTGCTTAATTATATGTATTTATTATGTCTCCTTCCTCCTCTACCCTGCCTGCCACTCTGATCTAGTGTGTGCTAGAGCAGCTGGTGTCAGAGTACAACCATCTGAATGATGCCCTGAGGGCGGAGAAGAGATTATACCAAAATCTCACGCACATTCACACCAACAGTGACAGGTAGGAAAGCTGCACCCAGGTCTGGTGACAGGCCTGTTTCCTGTGAATACAGTAAGTTGCTGTTTTTTGCTGTTGTTGCCCTAAAACACTTTCCTTTTTCCTCAGTTCTGAGAAGATCCAGGCCCTCCACACCGAGCTAGACTCGATTCAGGCACTCCGCAGACAGCTGGAGGAGGTCCTGGCCAGGACCCGTAACATGGCCCTGGTGCTGGAACGGCCAGCTAAAAGGCAGCCTGACTTTGGAGGTGGGGATGGGCAGGGTCCAGCCTCCAGGGCTGCAGGGGGCACTGTCACTAACGCTCTGTGATGCTCTGTCTGACCACAGCACTGCTGCGTGACACTCTTTATGGGAGATGGAGTGGTCTGTAGCCACCGATGGTCAGATTTATGAAAAAATATGGAAAAAAGTGAATATGATCAAGACAATTCTCCTTCTCTTAAGTGTAAATAAAAACCAAAATCTGACTGTCGGTCTTCAGGCAGCTTCATCCAGATAGCACAAGCACTACTCACAGTAGCAGAAGCCTGTTCGGGTTAACCTCAATGGTATGAAGTGGCAACGTGCAACCCAGACTTACTTATTAATATATTTTGTGAGTGTGGTGTAAATATGTTTTTGTATTGTTCCTAAAAAAGAAAACGGCCTGTATTGCTTTGCAGTGTGATTGTTCTGTATTGCCATTTCTGTGTACTGTATCTCACCGGTGTCACTCTTCCAAGCCTTACTGTCACAGTGAAGTTACGTCTTGTCGAGAAAACTCAAGCTCATGCCTTACAGTGAAACGTCTCACCATCCATCATTTGTTTTTATATCATCTGTTTGTGAACGCGATGTGCACTCTTAACAAGGCCCAAGATACAAATCCCAAAAAGATGGCCGAGTAGTTTCCTTCAGTTCATCTTAACCTTGGATTGCTCACGCAGTTTTATCTGCTCTGCACTAGCTACATTTTAGTTTAGAAAGATATGCATGAAACATTAGGTCAGCCGTGTTCGATATAAAGATGGTAGGGGCAAGCTGATTACTTTAAAGCAACCTTATGGTAATTTAGTACATTTGTTGTTTTTTTAGTTAGTCTGCTTGTTGAGCTTAAGTTCAGCTTTGTACCAAGAAAGCAGGAAAATAAAATATCGAATAATTTTACTGTCTGCACTGTGCTCTCTATAAATCTTGAGATGTGAATGCCAGAACTAATACTAGCCCATTCAATATTTATATTACTTTAGGTAGAGTACGATTTGTTGGGATTTGTGCCCTGATCTCTCATCTAGCCTCAGACATGGAATCCTTGTCAACACTTCTTTTTGTATCTTTAATGCAACAGAAATAAAAAAAAACAATGTGCTGGCTTTTTGTCAAACGCACTTCTGTTTGTTGTGTTTAATTGGGAATTTGTTTTAAGAATATCCCAAACCTGAAATCCACTTGGTCCTTTTATATACCTTCCTTCTTCCCCCAGAGACCAACCCACAGTGTGTTTTATCTTTTTGAACCATTCCTATATCATCATCAGTCTCCTAGTTTGTCCTAATATCCAGTTTCATAATATAAGAACGCACATGTCATAAATGTGTTTAATCTTAAATTTGTCAACAGATTTCTGCAGATAATTCAGCTTTTATCTTTTAATATAAACATGAAACTATAATGTGTAACACCAGACATTTCCAAGCCAAATCAGTGTTTTTTTCCTTCATGTCCTTACTCCCTCATGCATGATATTGTGGCATGGTTTTCATGTTTGCATGGCTGTTCTGCTGTAATGCTCAGTTAGATATTCACAACAGTAAAATGCCACATTCACTGAATAAGGGAAGCTCATGTGAGCCCTTTTACTCAACATCCCAGGTCTTAAAAAAAAGTGAAATCCATGTTTAAATAACAAATACACCCAACAACAGTTTCAAAGATTGCCCCCTTATGTCCCCAGTATAAGAATAGTGACAATATGTAGTGCCACAGTGTGTAAACAGGGCCCCACATTCAGTCAATTCAGCTTACAGAGCACATTGTTCAATATATAATAACCCAGCAGTTCGCTCAATGAACATCCCCCCCTCTCCCTAGCAGCTCCATAACTAATTTCATATATTTAATTTTAATACCTGTTTTAGGGTGGAGACATTTGCAGTAATTAAGTGCCTTTGAACTTTATCCGGATTAGGAAGTAATCCCATAATAAGTCCCAAAAATGCACTGAGCAACTGTAGATTCACACCCATACACACATGATACTACAGACTGTATTTGAAGTGTGTGTGTTGTGTATTATTAGGGCCTATTATGTAAAGCAATCTTCCTGCCAGTCACTTTCCACTGAGCCTCCTGCGTCCTGTGCGTGTGTACACTACTTTTAACAATGCACAACAAAGGACATGCTGCATTCATATTCAGTTTTGGCACCAAATCATAAAACCTTACATGTGAGTGAATACAAATGATGCAAAGAGGCATAACAGTTGTCTCATTTCTCATGAACACAAAAATACACACACTTGTCCTGGGTTGCACTGAGTTGAGTGTGTTTTTGGCTAGCAGGAAACGTATGACATAACATTTCCCTTTAGTCCCATGACTTCCAAAGCAGTGATTCAGCGTACAAACAGAGTTCTGGAAAGAATGGGATAGAGAGTGAATGCTAGAGAGGGAGAGATGGAAAAACAGCAAGAATAAGAAGAATAACAGAGGATTGAGATGTAAACAAAAAGAGGATAAAAGCAAGTGGATATTGTCCTTATACGGTTGTTGTGTTTCCAGAGCTCAGCACAGAGGAGGAGGGAGACGATGAAGATGGCAGCAGTGACGAGTTCACGGACAGCATAGAGGAGGATGATGATAAAGTGACGGCCAGAAGTTTGGCCTCCGTTCAGGTAAAATACCTCTTATCTACATTTCACTGTTAAATCCCTTTCATTTTAGACAGTTTATAAATAATTTAAACCTTGGAGAAAGACCCTTACTTTGTGAAATTGTAGCACTATAACAAACGTCATTTTTTTTTCTGACTTGTGTTAAGGTTTGTGAAACTGAGGTTGTGAGTAGAGCACTGTTGTCACAGAGAGCTGATGTAAAGCAGCTTGAGGAAGCGAAGAAGATACTTGAAGGCCAGCTTGAAGAAATAAGATCACAACTGGAGAGGGATGGATACACCTCCGTGGCTCAGCTGAGGTGCATTTTTTGTCTCGGAAATCCTGGGGAAACTTCAGGTTTGATTGTCTAAGAGGACATCATTGTTCGATGACAGCTTCATCGTGCATATGTCTATTTGTCTTTCTTTACGTCTCCTGTCAGGAGTGCGCTGCAGAGGCTGCAGCAGGAGAACCAGGCTCTGAAAGAAAGCCGAGGACGAGCAGAAGTGGTTGGACTGAGGACAAACCCAGGGAGGAATCACAGGAGTCTGAATCAGGACGAGGAAGAACAGGAGGAGGATATTGAGAAAGAAGATGAAGAGGAGGAAATGTCTCCAGTGCCGGTGGGGAAGCCAGGTCATCCGTGTGTTAGTCTGAGTGACGAGCGAGGGAAGAGGCACTGCAAGAGGCCACGCTGTCTGACGCCCCGTCATCTCACACACCAGCCTGACACGGTAACACGTTATACAGTTAAATAGGAATTCAACTTTGAGTGAGCTACAACAGCAGCTTTTAACTGCCTATCTCAGATATTTAATGAAGCTGCTGCTAATCTAATTTAGTCTGGGGGGGGTTTCTGAGGCATAAAGATTTTCTTTTATATTCCCTTTAACTCTTACTCAAAATACAGTAGAACATAAAAGCAACACCTCACAATGAAATATGGTTCAGTGCAACAACACAATGACCTACGTCTTAAAGAATGACCTTTAAGCTGTATAAACACCCTTCTCTATTATAAGGAATATGATAAGCCTTAAATAGGTTTATTGTTGGTTTAGTGTGTAGGGTTGTACATGAGGCTGTCATGTTCTTTATGATATGTTGCCACCCTTTGTGCAATTTGGTCATTTTAATGTGAAATACAGACACAGACAACACATCTGACAATGTCTTGAAGAGAGTAAAATGGCGGACAATTTCATACTTAGTGGTGGAAAAACTGCAAAAAATCACTTTATGAGGTTTTTTAACATTAATATGAGTTTCCCCCAGCCTGCCTATGGTCCCCCAGTGGCTAGAAATGGCGATAGGTGTAAAAAGAGCCCTGGGTATCCTGCTCTGACTTTGAGAAAATGAAAGCTCAGATGGGCCGATCTGGAATCTTCCCTTCATGACTTCATAAGGGGAAAGGTTACCTCCCCTTTCTCTGCTTTGGCCACCCAGAGAATTTGGCCCGCCCATGAGAAAGAGAGAGACATCATGGCTTGCAAACAAGCGAAGCATGGCAGTTGGTTAAGGCCGCACCCCCCACCCTCCACCTTGTGCATGAAGCAATGTCTTTGTTGCTTGCATAGCAGATTTTAGTAAACTTTGCTGGAGCAGCGTTGTCCCCAGGCCCTGTCCTCCTCTTCTCATCACTGGGTCTCATTGACGGTCTCTATGTATGGGTGTTTGGTTCTTTTAGTCCTGTGTCCTGATTGCTGTGCCTACCTTTCCACGTTAAAATATTAACAGTAAGAGTCCTGCCATATGTGATAATAAGCGTGTCAATTCAAACATAAGCTCCTATACGTTAAAATGATGAAAATGACATACCTGTGATATCCTCTCTTGTGTATAACATGTCAGAGTTGCTGAAACACTTTGCTGTTGCAGGAGGTGGAGCCTGCTGGTGACAGCAGTGAGGTGGGAGCGCTCTGGCAGGATATAGGGGAGGGTCTCCGTGAGCGGGCGGCCCGACTGAGCTCCAATCTGGCTCTGAGCCACCAGGAGAACAGAGAGCTGCAGGAAAGGCTGATGGTGTCTGAGGCCACAGTCCACGCTCAGGCTGAACAACTGAAGGACTACAGAGATCTGCTCAGTGAGTCACTCTCAGGAACATGTATACAGGAATGCAGACGTGCTATTTGACACAAATAATAACTAAAAAGTGCTCAGAATGTTAATCAAACAATGATTTATTTCTCACGTCTTTGCAGCGGAGACATCAGTCCAGCAGGCCAGTAAGCAGGTGCAGGTGGATCTCCAGGATCTGGGTTATGAGACTTGTGGTCGCAGTGAGAACGAAGCTGAGAGAGAAGACGCCAGCAGCCCGGGTGACAAAGAAATCTCTCTCAAACTATAACATCCCATTTTCTCTCCAGCAAAACAACAAACGTACTAATCCTCATTATGTCTCTTCATCTCTCCCTCCTTCAGAGTTTGACGACCTGGAGATGTGCACGTCACTGTCCCATCAACAGGACTACGAGGGTGCGGGCGGTAGCTGGTACGCTGGCAGCAGTAACACAGGCGCTTATGAAATGGGGGATGAGTCAGCGTCTCTCCAGCATCTGGTCCAGGATCTCCGCTCACAGCTGAGCCGCTGCCACAAGGTGATCCGTGGGCTGCAGCTGCGTGTACGCTCCCTGTCTACCACCAGCGACTACGCCTCCAGCCTGGAGCGAACCCCACGCAAGGTACTGTTACGTTAACCAGCTGCTCTGCATCACTGGCCTTTTAGGTTCATGTTAATTTATTAAGGATGCCAATTTTATCCTCACCTTCTAGGTAAACTGGGCCTTTGAGACATCACCAGCCCCCGGTGGTGTGGAAGAGGATGAAGGCTGGATGTCTGACACCCAAGGGATTCGCTCAGGGCCTAAGCCCAGCAGGGAACTGCAAGAACTGATGACACGAGTTGCATCACTTGAGGCTCAGCTGAAGAGCTCCAGACTGGAGGGCAAAGGCCAAGAAGAGGAGGTGAAATGTGCCACCTGGCCTGGGTGAGTGGACAGAGAGCCCTGTGTACCGTAAAGCCCCTTTATTGTATCTAGAATCAGTTAACGGATGCACATGAGAATGATTAGTCATCTGACTTACAGCCCTCTATTAATACCGTGGTTCCTTTACTCCCTTTACAGGAAGTACAACTCTCTGATCCAGGCACAAGCTCGTGAGCTGTCCCACCTGAGGCAGAGGATGAGAGAGGGACAAGGAGTCTGTCAAATCCTCACCCAGCACCTGGGTGATACCACCAAGGTACTGCAAACCCCTCTGCACTAGCTCAATGAATCATTAAGCCACGGTTGATCACATTTCTACATATTGCCAAAAATTATATCAGAGGAGTGTTGAATTTATAGTCGATATTCTTATACCTGCTCATATTCTCCACAACTTCCAGGCCTTCGAGGAGCTGCTGCGGGCCAATGATATCGATTACTACATGGGTCAGAGCTTTAGAGAGCAGTTGGCACAGAACTCTGCCCTGGCACAAAGAGTGGTCACCAAGATCAGTGGACGTAAGGAACAACTTCCCATATCTTCCATTGTACAGAAAGACAGGTCATGTTTATAGTTTCTCATTTTTGTGGATATTTTATGCATAAATTGTCATTTTTTTAAACGTTTCCTCTCCACTATGCTCCGTCTTCCCTGTTTTATGTCCATAGGCGAACGTGCAGAGAGCCATGATGACAAGACCGGCCATGAGTTGCTTGCCCTGCGGTGAGTCAGCTTGGTAAAGTGCTTTCAAAACTGAAAAAAAATCGTAACCTCTAAACCTTTGCAACAACAAAGCCAATGGTCTTCAGAATCACCTGCAGCATTGTGATCTGTGGGCCTCCCACAGAAGTTATTAGCTGACTTTGCAGAGCACCTACTCTGTGACACACTGCGGCACACCACATGGCTCCTTATGGTGGAGAGGGGACAGAAGGTTGCTGTTAATCCACAGCATGGATCCTTTACCCTTAAATGGCTTTAGTTGAATAGACTTACAGTACAGGTGTCCCACCAGCTGGGCTTAAGAGGCTCAGTGTGACTGTGTGACAGTCCTACTGTGTTGCCTCATTCAGTCGCCTCCATGCTTAGTGGAAGACTGTTTCTGTTTTAAATATACTGAGTCACTTATTTATGGATTTCTTTTATTTTGACACAACAGCATTTACGACGACTGCAATTTCTTTGGAGTTTTTGTTTAAAATTCACTTTCTGAGTACTGATATTATTTAGAAGGTAGAAGTCTTGTGACTAGAATCAGAAGACAGCCAAGAGGTATTTTTTGCTGGATCTTTACAGACAAGGCTTTCCCAGCTCAGACTGTATTGCATCCAAGACTTAGTCTTTGTTTTCTGGACTGGACTGATGGTGTGATGGCTCCTCTATGGAAATCCATGATTTCTAAGAACAGCTCCATATACAGGGAGTCTCTGTGGTCTTTTTCTACGGCTCGAGGCCAAGCAAGAGAGACGGCTTTTCATAGGATGCTGTTGGACAGGGACAAGGCGTTCATGCTTCGGCAACTGAAACAGTAAGGGAAGTTACTTAACATAGGCAGATTTACTTTAGAAGCTCCAAAAAGACTAGGATTCATACATTTATGCTATATTATATTTAATGATGTATACATTGCAACATGGATGAAAATATTTGTTCGAATAACAAAAATGGCAGCCACCTTTGCTAAAATTCTTTGCATTTTTTTAGGGCTGCAGCATTATCAATGAATCTTCTGATTATTTTCCCAATGTATTGTTGTTCATCATGTACGACAAAGAAAAGCATCAGTTTCTCACATTTACGAAGCTGAAACCGGCATTCTTTTTTGATTGCCAATAATTGCTTGTCAAAATAGTTTTTTAATTATAATATAATAATAATTAATTTTCTGTTGATTGACTAATCGACTAATTGTTGCCGCTCTACACTCTTCCTTTTGTTGTATGTTTCACTATTCGTGGATAATCATATGCAGATTATGTAGAGCTCCATAAAAAAAGATCTGTTGTGAACGGCCAGGAAATGTCAAGCAGCTATTAGTAGCCTATTGTTAACATCCTTTTTCTTTCATGAATAGCTATCAGCTCAGACTGTAATGGTTGATACTCTTGTGTGCACATGCAGGCTGAGTAAGGAGCTTCAGCAGAAAGATAAAATCATCGAGTCACTCCACACCAAGCTGCAGCAGCGTCCGGAGACACCGTCCAGCTGCCATGCTCTCTCTGAGACCACCGACCAATCAGACAGAACGTCCCTGGTGTCCGATGAGTACAGAACCAATGAAGACTTGGAGCTGTGCTCCGATTTAGACGCCAGAGAATATCAGGAGGAGCACCGGCTGCGCCAACCAGGACACGGATCCGAACAAGACGGTAAAGTTTATTGTTCCACCTTCTCCGTATCTGTAAAAGGCCTCTTCTATCCTCTCACTTTCCATTCCCCTCCTTTAGTCCGTCCATCTATCCCTCCTCCTCATGGCTTCCTCAAGACCTCCAGCAGCTGTCCCAACATGCTTTGCTCAGCCCCTGTGGGTTTGACCAGTCAGACCTCCACAGGTATGGGACTCACAGATGGCTATGACTTGCAAAGTACCCTGAAAAAAAAATCACATTTTCTTTTTCCTCTTCCTCCTCCTTCATATTCTGTATGTGTCACTTCCTGTCATTCTCCTTCAGCCATTTTCAGTGAGCCTGTCTCCTACTCCCTCTCTGTCCCCTCTGGCCCTGACGTCTGGGGTAGAGAAGTAATTTCTGACCCCCGGCCCAGGGCCCTGTCTGTGATCGCTGTTCGCCCAGAGCTGGACACGCTGTACAAACAGATGAATGCGCAGAACAGTGGTGAGGGGCCTGGGAGGAGGGGGGTGTTCATGTGGGAAAAGTGTAAATAAAGACATAACTTTCATAATACCTCCTGTTAGCCACCATCAAACTCGCAAATTAAATTCCTCTGTTGTCCTGTGAGCGTTTTCACATCATGTTTCACACACTTTACTCTTTTGTATGTGTGTGTGTGTGTGTGTGTGTGTGGGTGTGTGTGTGGGTGTGTGTGTGTGCGCGTGTGGTTACAGGCTTTGCAGTTCCCCATGACAAGGCTCTGTTCCCTCTCTCGCCGGGCGCCCACAACCAGCACGACCTCTCCAGCTACAGCCAGCTATCCCATCATGCCTTTCAACAGTATCAGCTGGGTGGCATTCCCGAAGGCCACTCGCTGAAGTCTGACTCAGGTCTAGTGACGGGAGGGACTTTGTGGGACATGGAGAACATGGTTCAACAGGTTGGAGGCTACTCTGGACCATCGGGACACCAGCAAGGAAGCAGCCATGCAGGTGGGACTCCATACTGTTTTCTATTAGTAAAGTACACTTGAGCAAGCAGACACAGAAGAGTCAAATGATTACAATATTATTGTTATGCTGTTTGTCTCTAGGGGTGAATTTGATAGAGGAGCACCTGCGGGAGGTGAGGTGTCTCCGTCAGCGCCTGGAGGAGTCCATTAGGACCAATGAGAGGCTCCGACAGCAGCTGGAAGAGAGACTGGCCTTGACTGGGCGTGATGGAGGTATTGTAGCCCTCACGTTGCCACTTATTTCTCTTTATTTAAGAAATTGCATCAAATAGCTCCTGTTTTTTTCTGTCCAGGGGCACCAACAAACATCTACATTCAGGGTCTGGACACAGTCACTCAACTGTCCAATGAGATCAGAGTCCTGAAGGAAGAAAACGTGGGTCTACAGTCACGCCTGCAGGCCAGTACAGGTACTTCATCTAAATGCCAACTAAAGTTTTCATGGTAATCATCTGGAACATATGCATGTTAACCCATTTTTTAACCCTCCTCTTGCCTCAGACACATGTGAGGAGGTGGTGCAGTTGCGGGAGACAGTGTTTACAGCACACGCCCGCCTGAAACAAGCAGAGCTGGAGGCAGAGCAGTGGAAAGAGGAGCTAAGACGACTTCAGGCTCACAGCCAGGAGCAGGGACAGCAGATACACATATTAAGGCAGGAACGGCAGGCCAGTCAGCAGAAAACCAACAGGTTGGTGTGTGTATACAGATTGAATCAAACAGTGACTCGTGCTTGTCGGTGTGTATACCCATCTATTCTCTGACTGTAACGTACTGCGATGTATCCTCAGGCTCCAGCATGAGGTGTCTCTCCTGCAGCAGCAGTTGTGTGAGAGCAGAGAGCTCATCCACTCCCTGCAGAGTGAACTACAGGTGTACGATCGAGTGTGTTCCAGCACAAAGGCCAACAAAGGTCAGTGTGTTCGTTGTAAACTAGCTATAGCTACTACACTAGCTACTAATATAACATATCTATTTATCTATCTATCTATCTGTCTGTCTGTCTGTCTATCTGTTTATCTATCTATCCATCCTCCCATTTTAAGTAAACTACTTTGGCGCCATCTAGTGTTAGTATTAAGAATGGCATTGGGTAGACCAGGGACACTGAGATGAAATAGATTGTTCAACTTTGATTGTTTCATTTCACGGATACCATCAGAACACTTTGACAGATGCTATAATTACAAATGTATCTACATTATACCTTTAAACATCTACCCAAGTACTGTCAAACATGTAATCAAAGTTCTGTTGTATTGTTTTGCTGGTATGAAACCCTCCAAAAGAGCGCTGAAGCAGATACCTGTCCAGTCAGACTCTGCAGTGATTGTGTGTCCTGTCTTCAGGCTACCTGTGTGAGCTCCCAGGTCTGCCGGTGGAGCTGGGGGAGCTGCTCGGGGAGGTGAGGAGTCTGCGAGCCCAGCTGCAAAACAGCGTCCAGGAGAACAGTGCTCTCAAACAACTGGAGCTCCACAAGCAGCTGGAGCAGAAGCTGGGTGTGGGCTCTCCTCGCACCCCCTCCCTCTCCGCCCTCACTGCCAGCCCTCAGAGAGAGAACTTCTACAGGCGACAGCTGCTGCACGGTGAGACAGACAGACAGCGGCTCCTGGATATTATGACACCAACATTAACAACGCAACATGTTTGTGAAGGCTCAGTGTGCTGTGGTGTGGTTTGCTGTGTGTCCAAGCCTGGTTTGTGTATCTGTTTGCTCCACAGACCCAGCTCCGTCTCCACCAGTCAGGGACATTGGTCTCTTTAACTGTGGGTCCCCCGGCCCTCCCTACTTAGACCTGGACGACAGCCATAGCACTGCCAATGGTGTGACTTAAACTGCACTGCATGACTGCAACTTAATCTGTCTTTCATTTGTGGACTGGTTGTAAAGAGATTGTATTGCTCTCTGTAACAATAGTAATTTCTTGTCTTAATTGCAATGTGGCTGACAGAATATAGTTTTAATCACTTCTGGAAAATTCTCTCTTGCAATACAATGAAATACGATAATGTCATTCAGAGTCCAATTCCAAAATACAATAATGCTCTTTTACCTCCAGCAGACCCTCTTGACCCTCACTCTGAGCTGGAGGGGGAGGCCCCTGACGGATCGTTTGCGAACCGTAACGGCCGCCACGCCATCGGTCATGTGGATGACTTCAGCGCTCTTCAGCAGCAAGTCCTAGAGGGACGGAGCCTCGTCCAGCGCATGGAGACAACCCTGCAGGCCTGTCTCGGCCCACCGCTGCTGGAGAGAAACCAGAAGCACAGCAGTGAGCTGGTGAGAACCAAAAGACCAAAGATCTTTTTTAATAAAACAATGGCAACAAATGATAACTATAGAGCATAGATATCTAACTGAGCTCTGTATGCAGGTCCTGGACTATGGATGTGTTAAAAGTCTGCTGTCCAACACCAAGACTCTGAGGCAGATCCTGGAAGAGGCGATGTCTCTCCTGAAGATGTTCTGGAGAGCAGCTCTGCCCAGCACTGATCCCTCCATCCAGAACCTTAAGAAGGTTTGGGACACATAATGATATCTTTATAACTAATCTGATCTTTCAAAGTATAAGCCTGGAGATACACTATATTTGTGTTATTGTCAACAATTCCCATTACATGAAAAGACCAAAACCAACAATGTATTAGTCTCTAAGTATGGTCCCCAGCATGTCTGTTGCACTTAGCCCCAAGCCCATTTGTTACTACTGAAGAAGTAAATCTTTTAAACAGGTCACACATATATATTTTCCTTTTTAAACAAGGTTAAATAATTTCCTAAAAACAGTATTTTAAACCTAAAATACAGTGCTCATGTTCATATTTATGAAGGAACATGACACCCGGAGCACCAGGGTGACCCAAGATGTGTTTTTAATTGGTTTTGGAGTCACAGAGAAATAATTTATATTAGGCTACACAGGCAATACTACTAGTATGACAGATTTATTGTTACGAAAAATATATAATATCACCAGATCTATCCTTTAAAGAGCTGTTAAAAGAGCTGTGTGTGTGTGTGTGTGTGTGTGTGTGTGTGTGTGTGTGTGTGTGTGTGTGTGTGTGTGTGTGTGTGTGTGTGTAGGAGCAGTGTATGCAGGAGGAGATCTTGTCTCTGAAACTGCGAATATCAGAGCAGGAAGAGGTTCTTAAGGGGACGATTCAGAGACTGAGGAGCACCAGCCGCACCAAGGAGAACATGGAGCACTTCATAGTCAACCAGTGTAAGTTTTTCTGTGCGTTTGTGTGTGTGAAAGAGAGAGAGCGAGATCATGAGAGAGACTCGGGGCGTAACAGACGGAAAAGCAGTAGGTCTTGGATGCACAGACATGCAAAGTGAATTTCACGGTCAGGAAAATAACAACGTAGATGTGACTGTGTCTGAAAGTTGTAAGTCTTCTGGTAGCTGTGCCAAGAGAAATCTCAATCATTCCCAATCTTGCAGAGATGGAGAGCGTAGGTATATGTAAGGAGATAACATAGGCACAGGCTAAACTAAAATGCTAGTTAACATTAGTAATTAAACTTAAACAGCTAATATGAGTTGAAACTGACTGCGATCTTCTCCTGTACTATACGGTAATTCCTCTCCTATGCGACAGTAAGTCGCCCCTATTTTTACAAAAACGTCTGCTATGGAGCCATAACGTGAGGTACAAGGTAATGGAGCCTTTTATACATTGTCATGTTTCTTTAGAAATAAACAATGGACAAATAGAGTCTTTAAACGCTTCAGATGTAAAGTTATTTGCTGTCAAAGTGACGCCAAAATGAATGGGAGTCAATGGAATGCTAACGGCAGATGATGGCTTGTTAGCCTACAATCTCCCCATAGGAGGTATGCTTTCTGGATGCTCGCTTACCCCCTTGGCTGCACACTATATCGTTTTTTTATCGTCAATCAACTGTCGCAATGAACACATCGTGAAAGGCTGTGGCGTATCGCGAAAGACACTCAGAGATTGTTTGTGTTAGTTTAAAGGAAATATCAGCAGAAAACTGCACTTTAAAATGTAACGGTCATTCTTTTTTTAGTGGTGCCTTCAATAAAAGAATGTTGGAAATGATTTTGTTTCATTTGTTGTAAACGCAACAAGAAATTGGTTGTATTTTAGCAGAATACTGAAAGCAGCAGAACTGAGTACACTTCAGTGCCTGTTTATTTATCACAAGTAATATCGCGATATTCATTAACGTTATCGCATATGCATATATACACTCATATTGTGCAGTCCTAGATATGTGTGCTCGTGTAGTTTTGAAATAACAATCTAAACATCTTTTTCTTGTTTTTTTTGCAGTGTCGAGGACTCGTGATGTGCTTAAGAAAGCAAGGACAAATTTAGAGGTTAGCAAAAATTCCCCATCATATCCAGGATATTAGACACAATGCAGGTTATCTGTGTGCATACTCTGTACCGTAATGCGTGTATCAGTGTTGTGTCGTGATGTCCCTTGGTCTCTTTATGATGTAAGTTCATCACTTTTGGCTTTTCTGCCTCACTTGTTCCTTCGTCCTGCATTTGTCTCTCCTCTCCTCCTTTAACCCCCCCCCCCCCAGAAGAACGAGCTGAGACTTTCCTCTCTAAGCTCCTCCTCTTCCTCTCCTTATGCTGGTAATTGTTTAACATTTTGTGATCTTGCAAACCGGTAGATGTTGTCCCAGATACTGAATTTCAAAAACCTGACTGTGGTAGTTTAGGCCTACTGGTCAAACTGTAGGCGTGTAAAAGCAAATGTTAGGGTGACTCTGTGGTCTGGGGCAGCTTTTACCTCCGTGTGGATTTGCCTTTTCTAACCATGCTGACATCACTGCTTTACCATCCCGTCACAGAAAACTGCATCCTGGTTTAACTAACCTTGTAGTGTTTATTAGAGAGAAATAAAGCATTGGAAGTTGTCCTAAGTGGGAAAAAAAAAGCTGACCAAACACACACACACACACACACACACACACACACACACACACACACCTCCACAAAGGACTTTCTTATACCACTCTTGGGCTTTCTTAACTCAGCTGTTGTAAATAACTGTATTTTTAAGATAAAGGCCACGAGTTGTTCCTGAACCCACAACACTGACACCAAATTGCATACACACACCCATCAACTAAGCCGCCACTGCACTAAAGTGTTGTTTACTTTGACATGTCCCCTGTATTAAAGTTGAGTCTATTCATAGCTTCAGACCCCCCCCCCCACAGTTAGCGCCAAAATAAGCACACACTGCATAGTTTCCATTCTGTGTGTATGCTGTCACGTATGCTGTCATGCTTGTCATAAAGGTATCGCCCTTCAATCTCCGGCTTAAGCGCAGTCACAAACACCTAGATTCATTCACACCACAAGGCACTCACACACAGGAAAAACAGGGTGTGTGTGTGTGTGTGTGTGTGTGTGTGTGTGTGAGAGAGATGGACAGAGAACTTGAGTAACAGTATTGCTCATTCCATAATCACTCATTCTCAGCGTCTCACCTGCAAGCTTTTAGGAATGTTTTTAAGACTAACATTACACGCAGTAAACTACTACTTGCTGTGGACTTTCTTGTTTTTAAAGGAATAGTTTGACTTTTTAGGTTTGACTTTCTTGCCGAGAGTTAGATGAGACGATTGACACCGCTGTCTTGTTTGTATGCTAAATATGATGCTACCGCCAGGAGACCGTTAGCCTAGCTTAGCATAAAGACTGGAAACAGAGGGAAACAGCTAGCCTGGCTCCATCTGAAGGTAACAACATCTACCTACCTACACCTCCAATTAACTGTAATTAGCAGAGACCTTTAGAAACACTGTACCCGGTCAAGAAATAATCTAGCTCATAACTGGTAGGGGGATTTCTGGATGGATTTTTATTTATTTTTTTTTACTGGCTCATTCCACCTGTTTCCAGTCTTTAAGCTAACCGTCTCCTGGCTGTAGCTTCAGACATGAGAGTAATATCTTGTCATCTCATCAACTCTTGGCAAGAAAGCGAATTAGCCAAAAGGTTGAACTATTCCTTTAACATTTCACCTCGCCAGCAGTTTGTCAGTTTTATGAGCCTGTATAAGGATTGTTGAATAACAACTTTCCCGCTCTCTAAACGCAGCTGAGGACCCAGGAGGTGCTGCCAGAGAGCGGCCTGCTGATCGCAGTTTCCTGAAGGCCAGCGGTGCCTCCGGGGCTGCAGCCAATCAGCGTCCAGCAGCGAGGAAGCGCAGCAGCCAATGCCTGCTTTAAACTTTTAAAGAACCAGCCTCAACGCTACCACCTCTGACCTCTAACCTCTATGCTGAAACAGCCAAGACCCCAACCCCACCCCCCCCCACCCCACCCAACCCCACCCCCACCCCCACCCTCCCTCCAGCTGCCCACACCAGCCGTCCTTGTCCCAGCCAACCTCTCCAGCCTCCGTCCAGCCATGTGAGTGCTTCCACCCCTTCCTCCTCCAGGACCGTGAGCCTTACCAAACTCCCTTCACCCCCTTGCCAATTTTCTCTCACTCCCCACCCCGTCCCACCACATGCATGATTGTCTTTGAGTGATACAGTCGGCAGTTTGCCTCGTCGTGTGTGCAGCAGAAGAAGGGGTTTGAAATGTGCCTCTGGTGGTTTCAGTGACGTGCGTCCTACTGACGGAGCTGGTTGAAGATGCTCCTAGACACTGATCCCAGACCAGGTCGGGGTTCTTAATATGGTTTAAGTAAAGGTATTTTGGTTGCGTGGGTTTGTATCACAGAAACTTTCAGGATATTTGTCCCTGATTTAGACATTTGACCAAAAAAAAGAAGGAATTTTCAAGGTAGAATTTGGAAAATATTAAAAAATAACCCGTAGACTTGAAAGATATCCGGAAGTTTCTATCGTACACCCCTAGATCTGTATCTAAGAGCATCCTCTTCTGAGAGCCAGACAGCCTGTGGACGGAATAGTTGTTTCGTGCATGTTTAATCGTGGCTTGAGAGAGAGGAATTCTGCACACACGTACACACACACACACACACATCTATACGTATAACTGTATGTGTGATCGAAAACGGCTCACTCAAAGACCAATCATCCTCAACTTTAACTGCCACAGAAATGCAAGTTTACTTCTCGTGGCACTTTTATTAACAAGGACATTTATTTATTTTTTTGCAAATGCAATGCAAAGAACAATGACACCCACGATGTATCACACAGTGGAGGAATGTAGAGGGGGTAGGCGATCACTGCTAAGTAGTTGTGTACTAGCTGTATCTGTATTTGTGGAAGAAGCATATTAATGCTTTGTCAGCCATCAGCCAAGGGTTATGATTAGCAGAACAAAAGCCAGAGAAAGGTTCCATTTTAGTCACAAGCCTGCTCTTTAAGGCTCCTATTGATATCGATGGAATTCGAAGTACCGAATAAGTCAAAAACAAGGGAGTAGGGTCAATTAAATGCTCAAAGTTCCGATGTACACTAGCGTATGTAATAAAAAAAAAAAAAAAAAAAGAGTTGAAAGTGCTCAAATGGAACCAGGCTAAACGCGTATTCAAGCTCCTCTGTAGGAGTTCTCATACGAGCATGTGCAATAATGATGCTGTTTCTTGAATGATCATGCTGCACCGGGGTTATTATTATGTCTTTGCTTGACACTGGATTATTAGTCACACTCATAATAACGTTAGGACACAACCAGTGTAACGATTGTACTTTTTACCAGAGTGTTGATGCATGACAGAGATGGTCAAATCTAAGCTATGGAGCTATGCCAATACTTGCCAAAGTTTGAACTTTGAACTCTTCACTTGGACTTGCCTTATCCATGCGAATGACAAAAGCCCAGGTCTGATAAGACCGTAGGGATACCGAGGTGTCTTTTTTCAGAGGGCCTTTAGAACCACAGAGACGGTAACCGTTAGACAGCTGACTCCGTTTATTTTGAATTGTGCAATGGAAATGAGCTCCTTTTTTGGACCAAAACTCAACAGTGGATTATTATTACCACGCGGCCATATGCTATTGTCTTTTTGTTATTTCTCTTGGTTCAGGCCGTCTTAGCATTCCCATGGCAATGGCAATATATGTTATCAAGTTCTTATAGATGATCCAAACTTTGGCAGGCTACTGGTTTCACTCACTGTTCAAATTTAGTTTGATGTGTTCTTGCTGTACATTTGCCATTTTATGCTGTAAATAACCTGCTTCTTCTGTATGAAATTTTGTGTGTGTGTGTGTGTGTATATGTGTGCAAGCATGTGTGTGCGCCTGTGTGTGTGTGTGTGTGTGTGTGTGTGTGTGTGTGATTGAAAAAAACTTCCAACATTTGCTTTTTGCAAAGTTGATTTTCTGGGTAGCTGTGCAATAGCTTCATATTTTATTTTGATGTTAAACATCATTGTATTACGAGTGTGTTTGCTACATTCACTTCCTGCAATGTATGATTTATATGCAGCGTATGTTAGATTACGTCACTTTCAATTAGTCGCCTAGGCTGTGTCTGATATGAAATCACAAACTATGCCTTCATGATATCTCACTGATCACAGTATCCTCTATAACAAAAGCTCTGATTAATGTTGCTTCGCTTGCCTTTAAATTTAGCTCGAGAGCCTCTTCAGACGGCTCTCAGTGGTAGAAATGGCCTTGATCTTGCTCTGGTCTACCTGAGATCTGCCAAATTAGGTTTTGTTTGCGCTCGAGTCTTCAGAAAAAGACAAAAGTTGCCAAGTATTTCAAGAGATAAAAAGTTCGATATTTCCTTTTTGACATTTGAGACATTAAAGGGAAAAGTTTTGAAGAATTGTCTACTGTAAAATAAAACAAACAGCCAATGACTGGAAAGATTGTGGAAGCACCTTGGTAGAGCGTAAACAAAGCCTTTTTGCTATTTGTTATTAAGAAGGGATTCAAACGGCAGTTAGAAACAATGTATTGTTGGTCCTGAGTTGCGTATGTATATATAGTGCTATTTGATTGGTGCAGCTTGTATGTGATTGGAAAGCAGCTTTTTCTGAGTTTGTGCATAATGAACTAGAAAGCTGACTCCTGCATGGATCCTGTCTCTGATGACAGTTGAACAGTTTGCTGTGTTGGCAAAAGTATTATCAATGACAGATTTTGGGAAAGAATGAATAAAACTCTCAAAAAGCTTGTGTAGTTTACTTTTGGTTCTGATTTGTTTGTGTGTAACTTTGTTCATTAAAGAGTATCTTAACACCAGGCTGTTGCGCGTCTGGCCACACCCAAGAATGATGATGTCACAGTGTACTGAGGCACCCTCTGCAGCAAGGTTGAGTTGCTCCTTAAAAACTAAAACTTGACTAGATTGGTAAAAGAGTAACAGACAGACATAGAAATGATGCAGGGGCAATAAGTGAGTCTTTATCCCAGAATAAAAAAATGTCGGAAAAAAAAAAAAAAAAAACAGAATATCTAAAATGTGTATGGATTTAATAAAACTAAACTGAACAAATACACTTGAAACATGTTTAAAGAACATACAAATGTCTTTGACCCAGAACACAGGCTACCAGACCGAAAAAGAAAAAAAAAAGAGAAGACAAACAGATAGGAATTAGGACCAGCGTGTCCTCTCTTTATTTGCAAACAAGTAAAACCTTGCACAGCGAACCATCACACTGGTTCTGTAATGCACTTTAAAACATTCATGAACGATTGTAAAATTCAAGTTTTGGTTTTTAACCTTAAAACACCACATCCATGGCGCTTGTCCACACTCCCTTATCACAGCCGTAACGCTGAAAACCTCTTTGGACAAAACTTCATGGCTAGGCTTGACATTCACAAAATACTTTTAGACCGTCTAGTTGAACACCAACAGGACTTTCAAAGTCTGTAGAGTGTATCAACCATGTTTATATACTGTACTGCAAGTCCAGACAATTAAACAGCATGAGTTACACGTGACAAAATAATTACTTTCAAAGCCACTGTACCTCAAAATACAGATTTTCTGTAGTGCTCATATTATGCTCATTTTCAGGTTCATAATTGTATTTAGAGGTTGTACCTGAATAGGTTTACATGGTTTAATTTTCAAAAAAAACACCATATTTTTGTTGTACTGCACATTGCTGCAGCTCCTCTTTTCACCCTGTGTGTTGAGGTCTCTGTTTTAGCTACAGAGTGAGGCATCTGACTTCTGTTCCATCTATGTTGGTAGTCGCACATGTGCAGTAGCTAGGTAAGGACTACTAGCCAGTCAGAAGCAGAGTATGAGGGCGTACCACGCTAGCAGCTAGGCGAGCATTATAACGTGTGTTACAAAGTGACGCACGTTTGTCACGGAAGTAAAGGCTGGACTACAATAGAGCTGTTTGGAGCAGTTTGTGAACAGTGTTTTCTGTTGGAGATGGTAAGTCCCTTTGGGGTGGACTTTGGGCTTTTTCACTTTGTGAACCTATAACATGCACACAAAAAAAAAGATATATAACAAAGGAAAGGGAAAAAGCATAATATGAGCACTTTAAAAAGGTTATACTTTAAAAAACACTTTGTACAACTTTTAAATGTATGGCAACCATCTATCCTCATAGCCCTGTAGATTCATCTGAATGTGGTCGATCTGCTTCGCACTGTGCACCACACTCAGTAAATATGTCGTATCCTCACAAGTTGCAGACATTCAATGCATGCAAAGCAGCAAGTTCAAACTGTTTACGTGTACACACCTCTGTGTATGACTACACATGTAACAAATACATACAGTACCTTACTATTTGATAAAAAGAGGAAGAAAAAAAAAGAAAATCACAAATTGGGTTCTATAATGCAGAGAAGCTACAATACAGTAAGAGTTGTCCGCTGCATAGTTAAAAAGCTTATATATCGCTCCTGCTCACAGGATGGTAAAGTGCTAAATTATGTCAAAATAAAGGCAACAGCAGAACTAAACATCAACCTTTGACCTCCATTCCCCATCTGGAAAGTGGGTTCTTCTACTCCATCTACATTTAGTGACCATTACATTAACACAACTGGAATCTTGGACTTGTTGGTAGTTTAGTTCACGTTGTAGATGCCACTGAATGACGGCTGAACTGGGAGATATTTAATAATATATCTAATATGTGCCGACAAAATAAGATGTAGGTTATTGCACATTATGTTCAACCAAAGCCAAGCCTGCTGCTCTCTGTAGCATCTATTTTAGAACTCGGCTTTGGGCCATTCTGTTATTCTGACTTAATTAACACAATACTTTAAAATCAAACTGCTAATCCACATCAATAACACTCAAGAAGCCCTCACTTTAGGAGAGCATCCTTAAAATCACCATTAAAAGAAACTGATCTTTCACAGAGCACCCTCTTCCTTTACGCCGCACATTTAAATAAAATCCCGTTTTAAACACAAGACAAGCATATATTCACAAGGCGCAGCAAACACTCAAATACACACAGTGATTCAGTCAGTCTCTCTCCTATCTGTCTGTAGATGTCACAGGTAAAAGCCACAGTATGGTTTTCATCTCTCTCCGACAGCCTACCTACCTACACACCCCTTACTTTTTGTTCAGAGCCCTATGTAGAGAGAAGTGCAACCTTATTCCAAAACCAAGCCACAGTCACAGCCACTGGCCCGTTATCGAGTTTCAGTGCACGTTTTGGCTAAATGTGATAGCACTGAGAAAGAAAGAAAAAAAACAGCAGAATACAAACATGCTGTTCTCTGAACGCAGTGTGAAGCACCCAAGCTGCGGCTTAGATAGGCTTGTAAAGCAGAGAGGTGACGTATTTCTTCTTGTATCGGTGAGTCGCACTCAGCACCATTACTCCATCCTGCACAGACACAAACGAGATGCTTACATTTGTGAACGTGACATCTGGTCCACACAGCATGACAGAGAATTATGAAAATGTGATTTGAAATAACCATGAACAACTTTATTTGTTCAGAATCATCACTGAAAAGGTGTCTTGCTGCATTAGTAGCATATTTAGTACAACCATTATGAACAAAAAATGGGGTTGCTTTGACAATAAGAAAAGTTAGGCAGGCTCAAATTCATTCTGATTGTCACAGTAGCACACTTGCATATTTAAAATGTGTTTAACAGCCTTAAAGGGGTGATAGAATGATTATATAGGGTATTTAACACTGTTCCTTAAGGTCTCCTAATAGGGTATGTAACATTGGTTGGGCTGAAAATTGCTCGAATGCTATTTTATGGGTCCTTAACTACCCTGTGAATATGGCCCTATTGTAACAAGAGCTTTTCTTCCAAATATTGTATGCTCATGAATATTTAGATGAGCTGCGCGCTGATTGGTTTGAGCGAACCACATACACATCCATTGGAGACTAGACAGCAGGTCTCATATTTCAGACACTGCAAAGTTATACATTGTTTGTCTGCTATTTCATTATTAAATTCACTTCTGAGACTTTTTTTTAACGAGAAATCAAATGCAAATTTGGTAAGATGTGTCGGACTTCAGGAGCTCCACACAGTCTGACGAGAAAACGGCAACCTCCATACCCAGTGAAAATCACCGTTTCTCGGTTACTGGACTACTGGGGCTTGCTGCCAGCTGCCAGCATAACTAGAGTATATTTACAGTTTGAATTTCGTCACGCAACTTATATAACATCTACCCCAAGGTCTTATAAAGCTAACAATGGTGTCCGATTACAATTTAATGCATTTTTGTGAACATTAGGGAATTCGTTAGCTGCTACTGTCCCTTCAATCCTATGGGTAAAGATCGCGGCTAGCTGCAGGCCCTGGAGCTCCATCAGGGCCTCGGCATTTTGTAGTCCAGTAACCCAGAAACGGTGACTTTGCGCGGGAATGGAGCGCCGCGGGCTTCCCTTCGTGACGGAGATCCAGCTAGCTCACAGCGAGCCGGAGTCTATGAAGTAGGACACGCCAGGCGGCGAGGCAGCACCGGCTGCTGTCACGCAGCCTGCTGAGCTCCTGCTGAGCTCCTGCTGAACTGCGACCCACGGCCCATATTTGACCTCTACATAGTTGATTTCTCGCATAAAAAAAGTCTCAGAAGTGAATTTAGTAATTAAATAGCGGACCTCTAGAGATCTGCATGACCTAGCTAGATTCAGAAGACTAAGCTGACCTCAGGCCAGTGGTGTAGCCTATGCAAATGTTGGGGCGTGACAAAGACTAGGAGTTGAGATGCTTACATCAACTTTTAGCTTTGTTCAGATTCGCCCGTTTTCAGCGGCAGTTACAAAATGTGAGATTTGCATAGTAAAGGGGTGTCAATGGGATTTTGAGCTTCTATGTATGTCCTATTTACCCACCGAACTGTCGTTATTCAACTATGACAAGGTAAAACCGGTTTTGCATTCTATCACCCCTTTAATTTAAGTAGTACGCCTTTGCTGGGTAAATATTTTCATTGACAAAAACATAATTCAAATGGTTGAAAAGTAGGAAGCCTTTAGGTATATGCAATTGGTTCATGTAGAAAAAACAACAGATGAAATTAGTCTAGATAGCAGTTAGCTGGCTGTTATTGCCCGGCCATCTGATTCACTGGCTGATGGTTGAAAGAGATTCAGAGGAGGGGGAAACACACGTGTATTTCATGTGATGCCAGTAACATCTGGAAACATGTGAGGAGTATTTCAGCTGTTTCCAGGGAACCTACCTTAATCGAGAGGGCGTAAAGGTGGTTTAGCATGACGTGGTTGGGTTCAGGCAGCAGGGCGGGGTCACACTGCCGAGAGAGAGAGAGAGAGAGACTTACAAACCACAGATAAACAACAACAATGGCAAATCAGTAACACTTTACTTGAAGGTATCTACATAAGAGTGACATGACGCTGTCATGAACACATGAACCCGAACCCTAACTCTAACCCTAACATGACAAAAACTTTAATAACAGAAGCGTTATGTCATAAACGTTTATGACTTGTTTATAATGTTTCTGACACGTTCGTGACGGTGGCATGTCACTCTTATGTAGATACCTTCAAGTAAAGTGCAACCGACGAATCACATCAAGGTCTGAGGAAACTAAAGTGTTAAGTCGAGGCACTGACGGATATATTGGTGTCCTTGTTGAGGATGACTTGGAGGAGGTGAGGAGGGAGGATGGGTGGGGCTTTGAAATGCTCCTCAGGTCTGAAGCTGTACTGCTCCTGCCCATATGGACCTGGAGGGGAGCTGGACAGGTCTGCAAACACACAGCAGTCACCATTACACTGCTGACAGGGTTTCAAGACTGGATCAAACTTCCCATTGAACAATATCAGGGGTGTCACGATTCTCCAAATCCACCATTGTTTCGCAGCAGTGACAGCAATGCCACAGTAAGAATCACTAGATGGCACAAGGGTACTGTACAGCAACAGTTGGAGTTTTTCAAAATAACCAAGGCAAAATCAAAAGCACTATTAGTTTACCAAATGCACATGAACGCACCATGAAATCCCGTCCAAGCCCACATGCTTTACCTTCATTGTTTGTTTCCATAACTCACTCAGGGGGGGGGGGCGGAAGGCAAACCGTTGCCACCCCGGTGACTTCAGGGAAGCAGGATTTTCCAGTTCTGTTGTTTCTCCGTCATCTTCGACTCCGGCAGTGGCCATCGTGTCTGTTAAATGGTAGCTGCAGGCTACCGCTAACGTTACCCTGTGTCTATAGCTGCAACACTACCAGCCGGTGAGCTAGTACGCTGTGTCTGTTTGGGTTGTTTTTCGGATGTGCGCAAGTAGGCGGGGGGTGTGGAGAGAGAAAAAACAAATACTGGGGGAATCGCCGATCCTGCTTTTGATTTCAAAATCGAAGCTCATTTCGATCAATTTTCGATTTAAAATTGAAATTGTGACACCCCTAAAAAAAAAAAAAAAACCTCCTGTTTAGTTTTTACTGTAGCGGTGGAACATTGTGGACACAAGCTGACCTGATGTGTCTGAGCACTCCAGAGAGTCTACATGCAGGGCGTCAAACACCTCAAAGTCGGACTTCTTCACCTGGATCAGGTTGTTGATGGTGCCGAGCTGACTGGTTACAACCGCCTGCAAAAGAGAAATGTTTCAAGAAGGTAAAGATGAATCATTTTTTACAATTATTGTTTATAACAACATATAATTGCACACAGTTCCCTGGGATTTACACGAGGCTTTGATGATGATGCTGTGCATTCAGCAATGGTTCTTCTGTGGTTCTTCTGACCAAATTCCGTGACATTAGCAACACGGACTGAAGGTTAGGAATGGTTGATATTTTAATCTCAATTTATCACGGATTTACTTCAAAAAATGTCTTAATTTCCTCAAGAGGTTCCTATCCTTCCATGTTTATAACATCAGAGCTTTGTAACACGCCAAAGACCGTCAGAGAGTCTAGAACTGAACTGTTTGGGGTTATGGTAAAACATTCAATAACGTGACAATGACAATACAATCAAAAGGACACAGTTGTACCTCTGAGGGATCGTGGACCCACTGTCCATCTACAAAAAACTTGTACTGGTGCTCTCCTTCTGGCAGGTCCAGGATCGCTACAAAGTCATTATGGCTTTGTAGAAAGGAAAAGAAAGAGTATAAGTGCAATACTGGTCGCTCAGGTCAGTTAAAACTCTACAGCTGTCACATATCGTTGGCGCTCAGATGGATAAGATGAGATCATTTGCATGGGATCCCTATGAGACCGTGGCATTTATAGCATGCTGATTAGGGATTCGGATTGTCATCGCGGTATCAACTTGCGCAATAAACGCATCGCAAAATGCTGCGACGTATCGCGAAAGACACAGATTTCATATGAGTTAGTTAGAAAATAGCACTTTATAATGTAATGTCATTCCTTTTTAAGTGTTGCCTTTTGTGTTCAGTTCAATGTTCAATTGGTTTAATAAATCAATGTTGGAAATGATTTACTTTCATTTGTTTTAAATTCAACGAGCAATTTGTTGGATCTTAGCAGAATGCTGAAAGCAGCCGACCCGAGTACACTTTAATATCTGGTTATTTGTCGCAAGTCATATCATAATCGCGAATATTCAACAATGTTATCGCACATCCCATATTTGCCTCATATCGTGCAGCTCTAAAGCTGACCAAAAAAACAAAAAACACATGTTTACCTCTTATTTAGTGGTATCTTGGTACTCCAGTTATTAAAGGAACCGGCTATGTAGACCTCCTTTCCCCCCCCAGCCCAGCGGATGACCGTGGGTCGAGCCTGAGGACCAGTGTTCATCTGCTCAATCAGATCGGATTCTTTCTCTTCTAACGCCTAAAAGCAATTCATTGACATCTCAAAGATAATACGTAACAGACGGCATAGAAGTCTAAAAGGTATTCCTGCAGAACAAACTGTAAGTATTTCTGTTTCGGAAATTTCCCAGCAGTACCTTGGACTCTGGCCCGTGGGTGTTGAAGATGTTGGGGTCATCTGTGCTGTCCACCATCTTGCTGCTGGGTTCTTGGTCTTTGTGACTGCCGCTGCTGTCCGAGCGGTGGGCTTTGGCTCCATGGCGTTCTCCAGACACCCTGTCACTTGTGTTGCCCATAATGCCTCACTACTCACTGCCTCGCTACTGCAAAGAAAAAAACATCTTCTTATATGCTTGGGCACAAACCATAATCTAAAAGACTAACTTTATTTTAATCTAGCCAATCAGAAACTAGAAACAGATTCAATTAATCAGTACTGAACAACATAGTAGCTGGGGTTGATGTCATGTCCCTTTATGGTCTGTAAATGTGATAAGGAGCCACCACAACGTGAACAAACTAGGGGTGTAAGAAAAAAATCGATACACTTGAGTATCGCGATATTTTATTTTGCAATACTGTATAGATTTTCAAAAAGGCAATATCGATTTTCTTTTAAATTTTACGTTCAAAAAAATTCATGTAAGACAGTGGTTCACGTTTATGTTGTGTTTAAACCCCCTACCGCTACATGACTACGCTGAGACGCACCACTAGTGTCCTCGCCTAACAGTGCCTGACTTTTTGCTAGAAGCTAACAATGTAGCTATGGCTGAACTTTGGCCTACTTAAGCATATCAAAATGTGCTCACAAGAACCTGTGAACCACAATCCCAAACTGGCAGTTTGATTTTCTGTGTACTGAATTGTTTACTT
The DNA here is from genome assembly GCF_031162955.1 of Sander vitreus. Taxonomy (NCBI): domain Eukaryota; kingdom Metazoa; phylum Chordata; class Actinopteri; order Perciformes; family Percidae; genus Sander; species Sander vitreus. The sequence goes on from NC_135866.1 coordinate 9,548,568, forward strand.
AAAGTAAACTTCTTTGACTTTTATGAACATGTCTTTTTTTAAATATTAGTTTTTCTAAAATGATACTTAAAAAAAAATCCCAATATATCGCCTTATGCACAGTATCGAAATATATTGCAATATATTGAATTGTGACCCATGTTTCGTGATACGCATCGTGTCGCCAGATTCTTGCAAATACACAGCCCTAGAACAAACTCATTAACAAATCTTAATTATGCAGTAGCCTGAAGATGTTCTGTTATGCATTTGCTTGCTTTCATGTAATGCTTTCAATGCCACACATTGACATACTACTGATACAGGCCCCACTTTTGTGTGTCTAGTGTTTAATAATGACAATGTAATGATAACAAATGGCAGGCACAAACTGGGGCTAGCGACAGCAGATATACAGTACAAACGAGAAATGTGATATGTGGCTGATTTAAAATAGTAAACGCAACCTTAAATAAACATTTTCAAGATACAATAAAAGCACAAATAATGAGCAGCAGTCTGGTTCTCCCTTAATGCTAAACGGCTTTCCAGGAAGCCTAACCGGCTAATCTGTAGGCTAGTCCAGTGTTTCTCAAAGAGGGGTCCGGGTTCCCTGAGGGGTCCTTGAAGGCGTTCCAGGGGGTCCCCAGCAATTTATTTTCACTATAATTCCATTAATAAGTAACACAATGACAGAATGTATGACTGTTTTGGCCATGGGTTTCATATACTTTCTGTAATAAAACATAATAGCAAAAATCCAATCAGGTGTGGCACCCTGTACTTGCTGATGAAATGGGGGTCTGTGGTCTAATTTGTGTAAGTATTGTATAGGTTTAGGGGTTTCCTTGGCGTGAAAAAGTTTGAGAAACACTGAGCTTGACAGCCTCAGATACAAGCAGGTAACTGTGGCAGCCTGTACTGTCTCCTCCTTATGTTGAGATTAGTTCTGCATTGAATCTACGCCGTGTGAACCTGCCACAACAGATGAGACTGCAACAGCCGCTTAACGTTAATCGTCCTGCCAGACACAACACAGCACCGTCGTTTGACGCCCACTGACGTTAGCTACTTCACAAGCAACAAGTTGTAACTTCCCAAATTAAATTATAGATACAATGTTGTCGCAAATTAAGAGCAGTAATCACATATATAACTTGCTGGCTGTAACCTACAAACGTGTCCCCTCTGGCAGTTAAGCTGTGCCCACCTCAAACCACTTCGGCAGGAGAATATTTTTAGCTTGCTGCTAACTGTCACTTTCTAATGGCTAGCTAGCGCAGCACGTTATCTTATTTACGACGTAAGTGTCGATGATGACAACGCGACAAAACGTCACCATTTAGGTACGGTAGAGCGAGTAAACTCACCGACGCCAGCTGATGTTAATATGTAGTTTGTTTTCAGCGGACGGCCAACCTCTCTCTCCAACAACTGCAGTGCGGTGGTGGCGCGGCGACTCAACTACAGTGTGGCTAGGACACAACTTCTAGGAGGGACCCGCCCTTCAATAGCAATCACACGCTACTATTAGCCAGGCATCTCGAGGTCAATGCCTAACCCCAACCAATCGGGCTGCTTCGTAGGGCGGGACTTGCCTAGAAGGGCTAGGACCTCTTCTTCTTTGTTGTGTTTTCACGGCAGTTTGCATCCTTAATATTGCACTACTGCCATCTTCTGGAGTTAAAGTATAATGAAACTGCACACCCTTTACTATCCCGGGTAGCTTCCTTTGCTTACAGGGAGAGTTTTGATATAAACCTGTATATTATTGTTTCATGTCTGCACGCTGAGAAAGACTCATTTCCAGAATCATTTAACCAGCTACATTCATTCATTTGGTTGATTAAGATATACACCATTTTCCCTCTTAATCTTGGGGAGGGTTGTTTTTATATTATCTTGAAAAAATTCACATCTTACAAATTTCCTTGATCTCTTTTGTAGATGAATGAAAGGAAATTCAAACAATTGTGAGAACGTGAGGTTTAACACGACGACCAACATGCTCTATACCAAAGCCAGAGTATGTATATCACAAATGCAAAGCTGATGGAATCATTTTGACGGTCTTAATTCTTCTACTGAGTCTGTATTTTGCCTGCTTTGTCACAATAATATCTCCAACATCTATTGCTGACTCCTTTTTATTAGGCCAGCTAGAACCTATTAGAAAAAAAAATCTAATAAAGTACTGCCAAAGTTAAGATGATAAAAGAAAGAATATCAGTTTTGCATGGAAATGCATCCATGTGTTTTACCTTTATTAACCACTATGTGGAGCTGTTACTACACATCAATGATTTTCAAACCATTGATCTGAACTTTACACTACTGAACTAATGTTCTCGCCTTCCAGCAAACACCATGCTAAACTTCTAAGTGTTAATGACTATTGAATCAAAACCAGTTTTAGTTTCCCAAAATCCACTTAATGTTACTTATAATAAAGACAATAGACTGGTTTTCATCTTACAGGGTAGATACAAATGTCCCGTCACCACTGGGCTTTAACACAATGTTAAAAGATACAGTATCCTGTTGTGGGTGTGTATGTGTCTGTTTGGAGGTGGAGGTGTTGAAATGAGAAGTGACATAAGACAAAAACATGCTAAGCAAGTATTTTAGTCCAGTGACCAGTTATAACTGTTTAAGTGTTACCATGTTACATAGTAACCATCATTAAAATCCATAAATAGTCATGACTGAAAACAGATCACACACACACCAAAAAAAAAAACCACATCTGTTGATGTTAAAGAGTTCACATTGATTGGCTGTAAGGCACATTTAAATGATTATCAAATAACACACAGAATGAGTGATTTTCACATTGCACAAGATGCATTTTTCTTCAGGCACACAGTATTCCAGTGTAAACAAGTTATTAATTTTTCAGGGCCAGTTATTTTTAGTTGACAGCTGCTGTCTGGAGCTGATGTCACACTAGTGGCAGGTCATTAAAACTTAGAAAAGTGTTAAATTACCTCTGAAGGGTGTGGGCTTAAACATTTAAACGGTTGTAGTGTCATTTTACTTTAAATAATACAGTTTACAATGCTGTGTATCCTCATTGGATAAGCTTCAGCTTTCTCTTAAAAAATATGTATTCTGTTACCAAAAACCAAAACAGTATGTCCCATTGAGCTAGCTTTTTGGTTCGTTAATGGAATTTTTTAAAGAATATCAGTAGGATAAAATTAACAACCAATCATGTATCATGTTTATGCTTGTATGTAGTACAGTACTTTCTTTATGTCTAATAATGTTTTGGGTGGTGTACATATTTTGGGAGTGTGTTATGTGTAACAGCAGGATAACAATTAAAGCATGCTCAGCACAGGCGATAAATGCTTTAGCTACTGACAGATGACCTTTAGTGGAATACATACAGTTTTCCATCCACTGAACGTCTGCCTGTTTTCTTGAGAGTTATTTCAGGCATTTTCAAGTCTGTAGTAAGATATGTAATAAAAGTAAATGTTCATTTGCTTGCTGCATCATTTGGAAATTCCTAAGCCAGTCTTCATGTACTCGTAAACCACATAGCTAATGCTGACAGCGGGAATGACTTTCATGAAGTTTGGCAGGATGCCCCGGTAGAGCCCGAAAAAGCCATCTTTGGCTACAACCTTCTTCATCAGACTGGTCATGGAAGACTGGTCTGATGCATCCAGGGACGCTGGAGAGAAAAAAGTAAGTTAGGGAGGCGGAGTTGCATCTGAAAGCATGCTTTTTAAGCGTGTGCTGTATGTTAAAGTCAGCCCCTCTCTGTTACAACCCACTTATTATGTAGGCTCTAACTCAAGTGTATGTTTACAGAAAATATTGGGTGCCTTTACAGAGTTTGTCGCCACATAAAAACCTTGCCTGTCAGAAAAAATATTATGCACTGTGTAATTACGCGCCATGTAAGTTTTGCCATCACAATTATCAAATGTCAGACTGACTTTACCTTGTGCCTGCATCCGTGTGCGCACAAGTGCGAGTGGATAGCTGGCCAGCTGGCCACAGGTACTAGACATGGTCCCGCAGGCCACCAACACCAGAACTCCAGGGTTAGGGGAGTCAGGGTGGTACGACAGCCACGTGTTCTTCAGAGTCTGAGACACAGGAGAAAGATGAATTGAACTAGTGCACGTCAGCATAAAACAAAACTTAGTTTATCTGATTTAATGTAGCTTTACAATCCAAGATGATTTATGCATACAAATGAGTTACAAAAGTGCACTCTGTTATCACGAAAGGGGCTGAATACCTCATAAACAGCAAGGTCTATCCCAGCGTAGGGAATGATGCCCACTAAGTTTGGAATGTAGCCCTTGTAGAAAGCCTTGACACCCTCCTTCCTCAGGATCTTCTTGGCACAGTCAAACATTCCTGAATACTGGCCAGTTTTCCTCAGGGTGAGTCTAGTCTTCAATACCTTAGAGAGAGAAAGTACAAAAGAAGAAAGACTGAGGAACAGATTCTTTTGATCCGTGTGGTATTATGTTTGGGGCTGACTTCATTTTATTTTATGATGATGAAACGGTGATGCAACAGTAAGTCTTACCTCCATTGGGTAGATGGCTGTCTGTGCTGTTGCTCCAGCCAGAGAGCCAGCCATAAACCTCTTGTGTGTCTCAATCGTCTTGCCCTCTGATGATAGTAACTTTTTATACTACAGCACACACACAGATGGCAAGAAAATTAATGACGTGTATTCCAAATATTTGCAATGTTACAAAACTGTGATAAATACCATCAAGTGTTTCAAATGTGAATATTTTTTGGTGTGAGAAACACATCACATTTACCAACATCTAGCAGCACTAAACACACACTATACAGCAATCTGGGCAAGAAAGACAGAAAAACAACAACAAAAATTGAATGATTGGCTGAGATCCAATTAGGCTTGATAATATAAATAATGGGGCACTAGTCAGTTCAAATTGAATTCAAATGTGATTTTTTGAGCTTACTTGTTCGTATGCCATGAATTTGATTGCTGTCTCAGGTGCAATCTTTAAAACGTTGATGCCATTTCCCCTCCACAGTGAAGTCAGACCTCCCTCTATGATCATCTGCTTGAAGCCCCCTCCCAGGCTTATTGGGTTAGTCTTAGAAGAATGAACCTGCAGGACAAATACATAAGTTTTAGAGGACAGTCTTAGACATTCATATATATATATATATATATATATATATATATATATATATATATATATATATATATATCTTCCATTTTTTCTTGCATGCATTTCACCTGCATGAAGACTTTCATTCTGTCCAGAGGGGCAGTGCCAGTGCGAGAGACAGCCCCCGCCACTGCACCTGCAGCCAGGTGCTTCCACCAGCGACCTGAGTTCTTCTCCTCCTCAGTGAATTCATCCGGGATGGCAAGACTGTCACCTATGTCCAGCACCTAGTGATTACATAAACGCGTTTGCTCAAATCCCTGTGGTAGGTCAGTTTATGGTCATAATAAATGCAGTCTCATAGCAGAATTATTTTTGCATTTGAGATTGTACAGTATCTCTCAGGAAGGCACGTGTCACATAGATCTGTCACATCTGTTTGTGTGGTTGTCAATGTGACAAAGTCACAAGCCTACAAGCACTTCCCCTTTTGAGGGATGCAGCCACTTTTTTTTTTCAATTTTGCCAAATGGCCAGTTGTACACTGGAGAGAGGAACATTTACAAAACCTTGAACGTAAGGTTGCAGCCAGGAAGAAAACACATTAGAAGCCTAACATGCTTTTGGTTGCTGTATATTTGGTACAATTTATGCAAATAAAGGTCACACTATGAGGAAAAGGCTAAAAAGAACTGCAGAAGTTGTAACTAGTTTAACAACAATCAATGAATTGAGCTCCTTATCCATCATCTAGAACTGCTTGTGAAATCCTAATCATTGAGCTGGCTGAACCCTCGTCTTGCATGCATTAGCTGTTTCGCATAAACATATCCACTGTTTTTTCCAAAAGCATAAAAGGTGTCTGTGACAAAAATGTATGCAACTCTGTGGGGAAACACAAGGGCTTATGCATCTCATTGTGTGTCCTGCAGCCCATTATGGCACATTAGTGGAATGAGAATGCAGTTCTGTCTGGTTTGTGACCTAAGACACCATAAATGTGCAGTGCAGGGAAGATTTAGAAACATTATATGCAAAAGAAAGGCAGTGTTTCGCTCACATTGGAGCAAACGTCTTGACATTGACGTCTTTATTAGCACTAAGAGGTGGAGGAGCAAGCTGAGGGAACAAGAGTTGTGCTGCTGTGACCTAATTATGTGGGACAGTCTAATCTTTGAAAGCTGCTGGCAAAATGTGGACTGCAGAGAAAATCCTTCTAACACAAGAGGACTAGCCGTCATGCGATAAATCCCACTGCAGTCGGGTCTGTATATGTCTGCAAAATGCGTTTTTTGCTATGATCGTTTGTGTGTTTATATGTACCGAGGAGTGTTTCCAGTAGCGTATGATCTCTTCCAGATTGTGAGCAGGGCATAACAGGAAATGTTCTCTCCACTCGTTCCAGTCCACCGTCATGGTCCCATCATTGTCCATACTAAAGAAACACACAGACACCTGTTTTTACCTATGATTATAACCAGCAAATTAATGACCATACAAGGCTTTCAGATTACACAAAAGCGATATTTTAGCCACACTCTAAATGAAACATTACATTTCCCCAAGAGGGATTAGTAAAGTACTTCTTTAAATAGAAACATATTAGAGTGGATAGATGTGGAGGTCAAACCTCTGTAATATTTTCAGGGCATTCTCTTTGCTGATATCCATGCCCAGCTCTGCAAGGGACTGCTGGATCTCTGAGGCATCAATGCGTCCTGACACAACATAAAAAAAACTCTACTCAAATATTCTGCAGTATAAACAGAGGAAATGTGATTCTGTAAACACGTATGGGCATTCGTCATTATGTGTGATCAGTGGTGCCAAGTATTTTTTTTTTACAGTGAGGCAGCTCCTGGAACCCGCTTCACTCATCTCACTCATCTCACTCATTACCATCGTTGTTTCTGTCCAGACTCTTGAATGTCAGCAGCAGCTTCTTCTCGTGCTCTTTCATATATTTGCTGAACTCGTTTAAGTCGAGACTCCCATCTTTATTCTGATCACCAGACGACACAATTTTCTGCAGAGAGGAGATGCAATCCAATGGTTTCATTTTCCACCTTCAGTGTGCACGCACGCACGCACACACACACACACACACACACACACACACACACACACACACACACACAAGGAAGGAATGCATAATGAGCAGGCCAAGCCCTGAAACTCCTGTCTACACAGGGTCTGCTATGTGTTCCCTGAGTTTTACCTGTGCGGCACCCTGGCGGAATATGCCCATTTCCTTGAGGCCCGCACGTAATTCAGCGACGTCCACCTTCCCATCTTTATTGGTGTCAAGCCTCTCAAACAAATCCTGGCATGACCTCGTGCTGTCGGCATCCCAGCACCGGGCATTTGATAGTAAACACGTCCGTAACGTTTGATACATTGTGGGGCTAATCTTGAAGCAGCAGCCGAGACGAGTCGCACTGCAGTCAGGATCTGATTAGTAATACATTTTGCAATTCATCCATAAACCCTGCTAAACATCCAGATGTGCGCTCGCGGCGTTCGCGATGAAAAATGGGTTTCCAGTTACTTTGTTTTGCAGACTGCCCCATGCAGCGGTGTCCTCTGCAATGTTTCAGACGAACTGCAGTAATCGAGGAGCCGAAGGCGGAGCAATGAAGGCTACGTAGAACCCTCGATGATTTCTACGGAAAACAGGAACGATGGTCGAAAAGCGGTGAAATAAATAAACCATGGATTAACCATGTGCATAATCCGGTTCATGCTTCTGATAGGGAATTTCCCCATCTGTTATTTTTTTAATCCTTGCTCCGTGTGATATGTTACGGTGCATTGCAGAGGACATTTAATCTCTTCATCTAGCAGGACGTGTCAGACTCAGTAGTAGAGACAAACACATAGCGTAGTCATTAGCTACAGCGCGGCACCGCTGGTCGCAACTAGAGGGCGGTGTTTCCTCGCTCAAAAGGTGGCGCACACAAGAAAAGGAGTCTGTCAGGGGCCCTGTGTGTGGCATCTCTGGGCCCCTCAACAAAACTGATAGACTGATTCATTTGACTTGTGAATAGATATTATGGCGTTTATTTAGCTCAGTGGCTATTTTGGAGACCCTGCTGTTATTGAGCAGAATATATTTTATATATATAAATGAACAATTCATTTAGTCAAGTCCTGTGCTTAACTACACATGTAAGGCCCTTCTATTTTAGTTAGTGCATTTCCATTATGTTTAATAATCAAGTTCTATTATTTCCATTTTTCTGACTTTCCTCCTCTTCTCCACTACATGTTGGAGGGAAATGTGCTTTTAACTTCACTACATTACTACTACTACTACTACTACTACTACTACTAAATTAAGATTGTATATGCAAAACATGTGGACAGTGTGTAGAACTATATGATGCATTGTCAATGGTGGAGGAAGATCCTTTAAAATGACCAAAACCACACTGTAAAAATACCCTGTTGCAAGCAAAAGTCCTGTAATCAAAATCTAAATTTAAATAATTAAAAGAAAAAGTGGCAAATCCCATTTTAAAAGGAAAGGGGGGAACATTTTACTGATGATACTTAAGTAAACAATTGAAAGCAAGACGTTCACTTGTTATACAGTAGTGTATTCTTGTGGAATGGTATAGCTACTTTCACTTAAGTAAATGACCACTGTTTAGACATAAATAAAAATGTTCAGCAACATAAATTCTATACACATTCTGAGTATGCTCTTGCTGAATACCTTCAATGGCATGATAGTATATAAACTGTGGCTGTGGAAATGAATTCCACCTACAGATTACAAGTTTAATTTAACTATCATTTGAACCATATTGTAACAGTTTTTTTCCCAGAGTTGTCATATGCCTGCATTTCTTCTTCTTTTTTTTGTCACATGCCTGTTGAATGAAAGATATTGTCCCTTCTGTTTTTTTTTCCACTTCTCTTTTCCACTTTTGAGGTGAAGCAAAGAGGTTATGATAATGATCACGTTATTATAACCTCTGAGTGTGTGTGAAGTGTGTGACCCTACAACTGAGACCTCGGTTTCTCTTTTTTCGCTTTTTTCGTGCAGCTACGTTGTCCAATCAAACGCTGGAATTTCCCTCACGTCATGAATTATATTTTTCAGTGGGTGTGAAGGAGGAGATTTGAACTTGTAGACTACAGCAACAACCAGCAGCCAGCAACAGCTGAGCAGTAGCGACAGACAGCACAGAACAGGGAAAGTGTCTGTCTGCTACTTCTGTCAGGACTTGTTGCGCCACTGTCACTGACGTTTAGGAGACATCATGTCGTTCATTCTTATGAAGAAGAAGAGATTTAAATTTAAAGTAGACTTCAACTTGGAGGAATTGTCATCGGTTCCCTTCGTAAACGGAGTTTTATTCTGTAAAGTTAGACTCCTTGATGGGGGCTTTGCCGAAGAGTCGTCTCGGTAAGATTGTTTTTGCTATTTATAGCAACAGCATTGGTTGTTCGAACAAGCTTTACTTGAATTTAGCTAAGTGAACCTTGCTTTTGACCATTTTTAAGTCCCGGTTTAGTTTTTGTTGGACACAAGTAACGTTAACGTCATTTGTTGTCTCGGTTTTGTTTCTTTTGGCAACGGCATCCATGACTTTTAACGTTTATGTGTAACGTTTGTTAAAGTTTAGCTAGCTAACGTTACACCACAGTAGTTAGCTATCAACTAACGTTAAAGGCTAACGTTACTTACGACGTTAATTGAAACTAAGCAGGATTAATTTAACGTAACGTTACCTTACCAATAGTTGAAGACTGCTGTGGGAGACAGCTAACCTACTCAGAAAGCTGTGATTCAACGCAATTTTAAAAGAGCTTGTCAAGTAGCTAGTTCAATAAAATATAGCTAGGTGTAAAGTTTATTTTTTTTATAGGACATTTATAATCGTTTTTTTTTTGTTAACCTATGTACACAGTTGATCAAAGCAGTTGCTAAGCAACAAGTAACTTACTGTTCCTGCTGGAGCTACCGTTTTTTTAGTCAACAGTTAATAACAGTATAATAATATAATAAATAATAATAATAATAATAATAGCTACATTTGGAGATTGTTTAATAGAACAGAGACTCCTTATGATGGCGAATTTGTATCAGGCTAGCTAATTTTCTCTCTCTTTCATTTGTACACTTCTATTTATTGTTTCTATTTGGCCACCATAAACAGTGTTCTTCCGTTGCAAAGAAGCATGCAAGATTAATCCCTTCGGAACTGTGATTATAACTCTGCTTGTAACGTTTGCATTTAAATGAGTCACTCTGGGAGGAAAAAAAGGAGACAGGCGCAACACAAGTCAACAACCGCTAACCCTCATTTCTTTGCCATGGTGACTCTCTGTTCCCAAACACTGTGTTCTTAGTTTTCCCCTGCTCCAACCACTACTTTATTCTCTTTTTCAAACACACCAATATCGACAATTTGTGTATGATGTATGGGGTGTATGAAAAATCTTTTTTATTTTATACCATTATACAATGCATAGATCTGTCAGATTTGTGAAATATCTGCTCTTGTGCTCTTGTGTGTTTTTTTTGTTTCAGTATGATGATTTGTTTCTAAATGTGTTTCTCTCACAGGGAGTCAGTCCAAGCCAACTGTGTACACTGGAGGAAGAAATTCTCTTTTGTGTGTAAGATGAGTGCCAATGCTGGGACAGGTGTACTAGACCCCTGTTTGTGTCGGGTGTCTGTGCGCAAGGTACAGGACTTTTTTTTCTTCTTCTTCCATTAAGCTCTCAGCTCTATTTTGTTGACACTGCAAACATGCATAGTAGCAGTTTTCCATAGCAGTACAGATAGAGTACAGATAGCTAACTGAGACTTTAATGTGCTAAGAAAATGTTTCTGTACATAAGAACAGAAGCACCGTAAATTTGTAACCATATCACATGTGCTTTGTGCAGACAGTAGTCACACTGCAATGACTAACAAAGGTTTTCATTAAACTGGTGCGTGAGATAATAATGAAACAGGCAATTGTAACCTCACAATTTCTTTTGTCATTTTAGGAATTGAAGGGTGGAAAAACTTTTGCAAAGGTAATACTTCTGTTCTTGAGTCTGTAGACTGGAATTTGTTGTAAACATAGCAGCCTAAATGCCACATATCCATTAGAACAGTCTTATCATGAAATGTATGTGATAACAGTGCCCTTAGAGGACTTTTCGGTGAGGTGAGTCTGTGTGCTAAGAATGTTTTTATTTCTAGTTTCCGGCCTTGGTTGCTGATTGAACATGCTGTAAATCAAAAGCGAATTTATGTTAACCGATAACTTGAAAAGAATTAGGTTATCTGATTTCGCAAGGACTGACGCTCCTGTCTCAGACAGGTGTGGTGTGTTTCCTAATAAAAACCTGAGCTTGACTGGATTTCTTCAAATGTAGATTACTGTTATACTATTATACCACGTTATCATAGGATGATGCTTTATGTGCAAATAGATTATTGTTAATCCTGACACTTTAACAGAGATAAACTGTCAAATGGTTCTGACAGTTGTCTGATCTCTTATGTATCCCTGTGCAGCTGGGCTTTGCTGACTTGAACCTGCCTGAGTTTGCTGGGTCTGGCAGCACCACGCGACGGTGTCTCCTAGAGGGATATGACACCAAGAACACCAGACAGGACAACTCAATTCTGAAGGTGTGTAGTGTTTCAACACATAACTGCGCAATCCTCCTATACATATATTTGGAAATGCCCTCAAGAGTCTTCACCACACTGGCAACGTTTTAGTACACTCCAATAATCTTACATGAATAATCTTACTATTCTTGCGAGACTGTGTCGCTCTAAAGCAATTAACCAGTTCTTGAGTTCATCTGCAGAAGTAGACAATCGTCTATTTGAAAAAGTTGGATTTATGTCATGAATGGAAAAGTTGAATGCCCTGACAGTTAATGCTGCACGTGTCTGAACCTGTGATCTATAAACTGCCTGAGTCGTGGGAATGAATTTCAAATATTCTTCCTGGGGCACAGCTCTACACCGGACTGTCATTTCACAAAATTATATTGTAAACCTTAACGTCAACAGCAACCCTATAAAAACCACTCTACACGGGAAAATTGCAGTTTTTTTTACTGCCTCGCAAGTACAGTTGCTTGTCAGCCTAAAACTGACATTACTATTCTTCTTTTTTTTTGCTTACAGGTTGTCATCACAACACAACTCATGTCTGGAGACCCCTGTTTTAAAACGTAAGAGCTCATTTTGACCTTATTCATCTGTTCAGTTGTATTACTCGTCCTGTAAGTCTGTATATCAATTTGATTTGAAACTCGTTACTAAGGAAATGTTGACTTGTCTGTTATGTTTAAGTTTTTTTAAACTTCAAAATGTAATGGTTGTGGTTGTAAAGAGAGTTTGGCCCTCACTTAAGAAGTCTGTGTCTAACCACAGAGGAACATGTTCTCATCACATCCTGTCTGTCACTAAACTGAAAACACACACTCTTGTCTGACATTACTGACAATCACAGAGTTTAAAGGTATCAAATGTGATATTGTAGCTGAGATCTTCTAATGCTAATAACACCTCGCCCAGACATTAATCTGCCTGACCTCGCTATTAAGACAACGGCTGATATGTGATCAGCCCTGCCCAGAGCTTTTATTTTCTATTTTTTTCAAGAGCTGTCGGTATGTATAGCAGTTTGTCACAAAGGACGTGATGTAATAACATACTCCTGCGAAAGTCTCTACCATGTGCAAACATTTAACTTTCTTTCTTTCTTTCTACTCTTTCCCTGCCCTCCTTCATGTTCCAACTTCCTGTTAGTGTAATAACACACACACTGCTGCCTAGGAAATGTCTGAAGTGTAAACTCAAGAATAGCCTAGTCATTCATCCCACGCAGTGTTACTCATTGTGTGCATGCGGTGCGTGTGTGTGTGTGTGTGTGTGTGTGTGTGCATGCGTGCGTGCGTGTGAAGGAACAAGACATTTTTTTCACTGTTTCTCTGTCACTATTTGTCGGCCTCTCCAAGACAGCTTCTCAGTAGCAGCAGGTTTCCCGTGTTAAAGTCAGGGTGTTGCTAAAAAGTCATTGTCATTCTGTTTTAATAAACTTTTTACTTATCCACTTATAACGAATACATAACTTGATCAACGAGACTGCTGACTTTGATGTTTGCTTGCCGATGTGTTGGAATATCTGCAGTTTAGCCATTACACAGTATTGTTACACAGGTATAGGTAAAGGTATGTCTGATGACTGCAATTACTGCAGTTCCAGGTTCATAGCCTCTTTTTTTTTAAACTTTGGATCAGAGCAATTTGCCGACTTTAATATTGCAATAAGTAATATTTTGTGCAATCTGTGTGTGTATTGGAAACCACCATCTTTGAACCACACAGAGCATGTTTCAATTTCATATCCAAGTATTTATGTTGAACATGTAATAATAACATTTTTAGAGCTATTTGAATGGCACAAGTTGAAGCATGCATTGCTGTATGCAGCCATAGCTTACTGTAGTCTACCATTAGGAGTCGCCAGAATTATTCCAATTATTAGTGTCTATCTAAAGAGCAGAGCGGTTGAAGGAGCTCTTTTCCAACAACACTCATATACTGAAGACACCACCTTGCTCCACATTAACATCACTCTTTCTGCTGTTCCCTTTAGTCCCCCATCTACAGCCATGACTCTGGGAATCCCACAGGCTGAAGCAGAGTGTCTCCTTGAGGACAGAAAGGGAGGGGACAAGCACATATCCCATTCACTCACTGGTACGTACATACAGGCTCTAAGGTTTAAAAGAGGTGCTGTTCCCTACAACAGCAAGATTATAATTTTCAGTTCTTGACAAAAGTAAAGCATGCAACGTTTGATGTAGACAGTAGTTTAGACAAGGCTCTACAAACAACCATCCCTCATGATTTACCATGATTATTCAGGAGTCAACATTTTCAAAATAATTAAGTCTCTGAAGAAAAAGCATCATAAAGAAACTAAGTGAATCCTTTAGAGGTTTACCTTACAGAATAAATACCTAAAGTTTTAGCTCTTTGTACGTATTTACAAAATGTTCATAACAAAACTTGGGATTTTAATATGCGTGTGTTTCTGTGTGTGTGTGTGTGTGTGTGTGTGTGTGTGTGTGTGTGTGTGTGTGTGTGTGTGACTTCAGTAAAGTCTGTATCAGTTCCAGATGAGCTGGTAGCGTATGGTCACTCTCGAACACCCAGCCATGCGAGTCAGCATTCAAAAATCTCAGGTAATAAAACGCACAGTGACACATGGATTACTACCACACCACTGGCACAAATCATAAAAATAACCTTTGTGGGTTTGTTTCCTCTCCTGTCCTGTAGGTTACAGCTCAAATCACTCCAGTTTAACTGATCTTTGCCATCGGAGGAGTGCGTCTGCGGGTTCTGCCTCCATAGGCATCGGCAGCATCCCGGAACCTAGTGATCAGCAGGGGGAGAGCAGGACCACTCCCCCATTCTCAGCAACCTGTCAACACGCACATGAACACTCCTCTACCCCTGCTAAAGTTCCAAGGTAATGTTTTTTTTTTTTTTTTTTCTTCCCTCCTTCTCACTTTTGCTTTGACCGTGTTATAAACTATCTGGGAATCTGACGTTACTATTTTCCACCAAATATACAGTCTTATGTCTTTTCTATTCCCGATGAAGCACATTTGTGTAATATTCCACGCTGTTTCTGTTTCTCCAGTAGACATCCAGTAAAGCAGGACTCAGTGGAGAATCAGCTGAAGAGAGTTGATGCCACCAGAGTGGATGCGGATGACATAATAGAGAAAATCCTGCAGAGCCAGGATTTCAGCCATGGCTTCTTGGACTCCAGTGCAGAGGGTGTGTACACCGAATCCGTAACTTTGTGGATTTATGAAGGCTGACTTGGAAAGTTGTCTACCATCCTGCTGATGGGATCAAATTACTTTGAGGCGATGCGATTAGATGTTTATGATGACAAATCATAAATTGGATGTCAATTTAGACCATACTTACATACTTAACCAGCCTGAATATTAACTTTATTTGACTAAGGATTACAGAGATTAGATTGCATATTATTTCTTTGAATACAAGGTCAGTTTAACCTCACTGATAGGCGAGCACACATTGTGGCTGCCATGTTACAAACCCCTGTTCTTAACCAAAGACTTAATGAAAATGGGGGGAGGCATGTATTGTGTTAAGAAAATGTGACTCTTCCCAATCATTAAGACTGATCTTGCATACATTTTTAGTGTGTGAAAGTGCATCTTTTAAAGGTGTTCCTCAACTATCAACTACTTCCCTGGATGTTTTTCAAAAGATCTCATCAGCTTCACTACAACATCCCCCGATCAACTGTCTTCTTCTTTTTTTAGAATTCTTATTCTACTTATTAGAAGTGTGAGTCATTTTCAAACCCTGACTGTGCACTGATTGCCAGTACCCTTATTTGTAATGTGTGTGTCTCTGTGTTTGTGTGTGTGTGTTGCTGCAGAGGAGGGGCTCAGCTTGTTCGTTGGTCCTGGTGGGAGTACAGCCTTGGGAAGTCAGCATATGAGGTGGGTGTGATTATGTAACTTTGGAATGTGAGTGCCCAGCAGAAGGCATTTACTACAAATCTAAATTCATTGAAAATATGCTAAATGGGGATTCTGATAAGGAATCTATTAACCCCATGTTAACATACTTTCAATTTCACAACATAGTGTTAGTTCTGCACATAAAAGAAAGCACCACAGCCAGATCAGATAAACACTCTCATTTCCTGTCATGTAACACATTGTTGCGTTCTCTTTCAGGGTCGCAGCTGGAGCCTTTGAGCAGGTGGTGATCAAGCGCTAGGCTTTGGGAAGCATGTGCCTGTCATGTCAAGGGTGCCGTATTACACTGATGCAGGGGACACAAGATTGAGTTGTAGAGGTGCCATCAGAAGTTGCTCCTCTCACTCCACGAGATTTAATTTCTCTTAAGCGATCCCTCTGCATCTGACCTACAGTGTCTGTAGACCAGGAGAGCACCCTAGTGTTCGAGAAGTGGAGGTGAAGGCCACATTATTGGAACATTTTGGTGACTGGGATAACTGTTGTACTGTACTGACAAATCTATTGGTCTTCTTCTATGAAAACTGTAAGACTCAGGGTTAGTACTGTAATTCTACACATATTGTTCACCCATCTTGAGCTGTTAAGGGCTTTTTTTAAAAGTATGCTTAACTATCCAACCTGCTTTTGCTTTGGGATGGTTGATTTTGTTTCACCATTTTACTGTAGCTAGAGAGGCGACTGTGTCCGTTCCTTGAATTCCCATATATTTAAAGTAATAGAAAACTGACATTGTGAAATTTACAGCACCACTTTGTGTCAGTAGCTCAAGCCCATTACAGATAAACACATCTGTTCACCTGGTTGTGAGTGAGGATGCCTGCATTTAAAATACCATGAAGTTTTTATGTTTTGTTACTTCGGTATGATGTCTATTTTGTGTGTGCATGTGCGTTTGTCTGTTGTCTGTAAAGTCAAAAGTAATGAATATATTTTTACCACAGATTTTGCAAATGTGCCTAACTTAGTAAAATTTATATTTGCTGCCACTTAAGCAGTCTTATCTAAAGTATGTATGTATGTATTAAAAGTCAGCTGTGTAAAGCTAATGACATCTTAAGATATGTTTGTTGTTTTTAAGATGTTAGAATGTTGATGTTGTATTTAAGACCAAATAAAAAGTACATAAAAGCATGTGCACTCTGGATAACTCCCAACTACTTTTTGTGCTGCATTTATCTAGTCTTTTTGCAGAAAGGATGTGGAGGATGTTTTTACCCAGCCCTAAAATTAAGAGAAAATTAAAAGCAAATTAATAATTACATTTTATTTTACTACCCTGGATAATCAAGCCAAATTAAATGTTAGCTGTAAAATAAAAGCTGAAAGAGGAAATTGGTTAAAAATGACAAATGAATATTGTGAAACGCAATTTAAAATCAGAAAGTGAATTTTCATTGCGAAGAGTTTTCATTTAACACAATGGTAATTGAGCCACTGATAAAAGTATTGCAATGTTTATATATTTGCAGTATTACAAAAAGGCTGTATAGTTTTTCTCCAATGTATAACATTACACAAAAACTGAACCATGCATACAATTCTAAAAACTATTTTTAGCTCGTGTATCAACAATAAGTCTTCAGACCATATGCTATTATATTTACAGAAGCCTTAAATATATGCGTTTGTGCAGTTATCAATTTAACAATTTAAACCATTTGGTGTGTGCATACATGCTTTTATTTTCTAAACAAAACATTCACACTGTTGACGTATCGACTGTTACAGACACTGCACCACTAACGTTACAGTTCCGGTGTCCCATCCATGGTCCCACCTCGGAGCAGCATTTTAGCTACAACGACGGCGGGAAGTTTTTATCATCAATTTAACCACAAATCAGCAACAAGGGAAGGGACGAATTTGATAACGATCGACATTTCACTATCTCATATTAATGGATCTGTAATCGGAAATACGCTAACAGTACGCTAAGATTAGCAGCGTGGGATTCAGCTAATATGGCTAACGTCGGAAACCAGCTACCAACACAGGCCGTTAGCAAGCCTGCACCAGGAAAACATGGAAATGTATTGCCCCTGTGGGGCAACGAAAAGACAATGAACCTCAACCCAATGATTCTTACGAATGTGCTGTCTTCGCCGTATTTCAAAGTTCAGCTTTATGAACTAAAGACCTACCATGAAGTTGTGGACGAAATCTACTTCAAGGTAACATTAGCAAATGCTAAACCGCATGCTACTGTGGTAGCAATACATGTAACGTTACTGCAGTCGTCAATTAACAAGAGAAACTGGCATCAGACGGCGCTAGTTTTAACTCCCTTAACTTTCGGACTCGGAAAGCTGTCCGCTTATTTCACATACTTGCGCACAAATATATAACGTTAGTGTAGTGTTCTTAATTAGTAACGTTAACTTGTTAGCAAGCTAACGCTACTTAACGTTAGCGACCAACGTTAAGCTAACGTTAAATCAAATATGGTGCCGTTAGTTGACTGCCGTTTCTCAAAATAAGATAGCTAGCTAGCTTGCTAGCTATCTCTACTGCGAAACTTACTCAAAAAATGAGATAGGATAGGATCTCAAAATGACTTAGCTTGCTAGTAACTAACGTTATATAAACAATAATGACTTGGTGTATTTTGAAAAATTACTTAGTAACGTTAACGTTAGCTAGCTATAGCAGAAATTATAGGCTAACAACGCTAGCTAGTGCATTTTGAGAAAGGTCATTCTTTTTAGATATCTCATTTTTTAGTTACTAAGTAACGTTAATATTGGGAACGTTTATATGTTATGAAACTTTGAGAAACCTCATAATGACTTACAGGATATTTTTTTCATCACATTGGCAAAAATTGACTAGCTACTAACTCCATAGTATTGTGTGTACCGTTATTCAAATTAAGCTGCGTTATTAATTTGGGATGGGGAACGTCCACTATAGTCTAAGCATTTCTCATGAAGTTGCCATGGAGATGGGCGGGATCTTTCAGATGTGTGGTGTGTATAATGGCAGCTCAAAAAAAAAGTCTGGCAGACACGTGAGTGGGTAAACTTGCTTAATATAGTTCTGTGCGCCTACAGGTGACTCACGCTGAGCCTTGGGAAAAAGGAAGCAGAAAGACTGCAGGCCAGACTGGAATGTGCGGAGGGGTAAGTGAGAAGTACGTGCTTTTTATATTCCCCATCTTTTTCCCCCCTCTACATTTCCCTTGCCAGTCCGGAGGATGACACATTTAGGTAACACATTAGTACTTGAATTATTGTACTTCACTGAGTATTATTGTCAGATGGTCAGTTGTTATGAATAGGCTTGCTGTGAATAATGTACAATGATATGCTTTACAAATATGTCTTCGTCCTTGTTAGGTGCGTGGAGTTGGGACTGGTGGTATTGTGTCTACTGCTTTCTGTCTTCTATACAAACTGTTTACTCTCAAGCTGACTCGCAAACAGCTGATGGGTCTGATCACTCACACAGACTCTCCATACATCAGAGCACTTGGCTTCATGTACATAAGGTATGATCTTTTTGTTTGCGATTGCCACATTTGACCACCATAATTTTGCAGCTTGTATGTTTTTTTTTTTAGGCTATTTTGTACACATGGTTTAAAATTAACTTTTTGGTCACCAAATTTTACCAGCCACTCAATAGATTACTATAGTTTATTTGGCTGGTGAGTGAAGCAAATCTGCCCGCCACTTGCATATTTTACCAGCATTTGGCTAGTAGATGTTGCTAATTTTGAACCCTGTTTGTACGCTTTGGTTAAGACATCTTTTTGACTGTTTCAGAAAAATGTATTCTTTAAGACAATTTAAAAAAAATATCATTTTAAGGCAAGACCTTAACAGTAAAGTGAGTTAATAGATACTACATATAGGTCTTGCCTTAAAATATTTTCAAAAATGTTTTCTTAAAGAATACATTTTATACTATATATATATATATATATATATATATATATATATATATATATATATATATATATATATATATATATATATATATATATATATGTATATGTGTGTGTGTATATATAGTATTAATATCCTACAAAGATGTTTCAAATATGTATAAGGGAAATGTAATGTAAAAATCTAATGTTTTAGTTGCATCTCTGATGCCTCACTTTTATTTTATAGGTTATTAAAAAGTTTGACTCAAATCATTGCCCATATTAATATCACCTCACCTGTCTGAAAATCAGTGTTTGAGATATCATTGGTAACAGGTTCATAAAACATATCTGAAGTTTTAACTACAACATGATTCTCTGGCACAAATGCTCATGTTGTGCTCTCTGTTTTGCTCTGCTCAGATACACTCAGCCCCCAGCAGATTTGGTAGAATGGTATGATGGCTTCCTGGATGATGAGGAGGTATGTCACCTCGGGTAATAATTTGATGTTTCTTTCTCTCCATTAAATACACACATTCACACGACACATTAAAAGCTGTCTCTCTCTCCCCCCCCCCCCTTGTGATGCTCCTAGCTGATTTTTCACCTTTGCCTTCATTTGGCTTAATTGTCCCCAGTTTTTGTCCTCTAAACCTGAGTAGCTAGGTTACTTGTCTACTGCTCTGCTGCTGATTTTTTTATCAGGGTAAGTACTGTATATGATGCTGAGTAAATGTTTTAGTCAATGTAATATTAAGGCATGCCCTTTGCTTTTTGACAAGCTTTTATCTGGATTTGTTGCACAGAAACAAAATTTGGGCTAAATTGCAATCGGACTATTCATATGGATACTCACTCAAACGGACAAGCACAAACTATATAACCCATGTCAACTGTTGCATAAATCTATTGTGTTTTCACCATATTTAATTAGAATAGAATTTGATATCAGGCTGTGCAGCCAGGCCTCCTCTGATGTTGTGTTGCATTATATTTGAATTGATCATATGAAATCCTACCCAACTGGTTAATCCCCCTGTTTTTTTCTTTAGATGCCCATTGTGCAGCAGGTGAATTGGATATTGTATCTCAGCACTGTTGGGTTGCGTGTGTGAGTGCAAAGCGACTGTTCTCTACCATATAAAGTCGATAACTCTTCAACTGGTGTGCACTTTGCCTACCAGGGGCCTGTTTCAGGAAGGAGGTTTAACAAACTCTGAGTCTAACCCTGAACTCTGAGTTAATTTACCCTGAGATGGCAAACTCTTTGAGTTTTTGGTTTCAGAACAGCTGATTTGAGTTGGTTCAATCAACACAGAGTAGGTTCACGCGTGTGCACCACCACAATAAAAAGGCAGCATGAATGGAGCCACGAAACTACGATTCACCATGGTAACAACCACAAACAAACGGGTCGGCGGAAATGCTCATGCGCACATACAGCAGGTTTAAACATATATTCCGTTAAAAAAGCAACACGGCTGCTGCTGAAAAAGAGCAAGAATTTGCGTGGGAGAAAATTGCTGCTAGAGTAAATGCGTATATTCAAATATAGTGTATATCCTATTTAATCATAAGTATAGCCTAATATTACTGGTGAAATGGTATTGAACCTATAATATATTTCATTTAGGTGCAATCCTGCGGGCGAAAAAGAACTAGGCCTACTAATCCCATTCTGAGGCTGTAGTACTAACAGAATTTAACAGAATCATTAACAGAATTTTATAATTCATAATCTTTTATTTCAAAGGGTTTACATCATTCACCTGCAATACTGTAGAACTCCTTTTTTAATGGCTCTCACTGGTTTGTGTCCAGGGAACACTACAAAAACATGCTTCAGAGCGAGTCACACTTCTGACGGCGCTTTGCTATACAGCTTTACCAATATGCTCCGCATCACCAATGTTGCAAAGAAAACTGCCGTTTGCAAAAGAACGTAATGCAACACAACTAATCTGCTGGGATGTAGAGCATGACCACGATGGGTGACGTTAGTGATATGAGGACGGATAAGGTTATGTAGGCTACATAACTGATAGACTGGGAAGAAAAAAAACGATACCGCTCAAATAGGTAGTTATCTGGAAATGAAAATGTGTCGGAGCCTCTATATCATCTCCCGACGTATGTTTAACACCCTGAGAAGTAATACAGCTTCTTCATCAATGGGATCGTCGCCAACACTTTTTAATTCGTACGGATAACAAACTGAAATGAATGAATGAGGAAATGAAAGAGCGCTGTGTCAGAGGGAGGAGACTGAGAGAAACTCGAGGTTTATTGAAGAAAACCTGCTCCCGACCAGGTTAGGTTCACAGACTCAGTTACCATAGTAATGGACTGAGGTTAAGTTACCTCTCTTTCTGAAACAGAAAACCCAGAGTTTCCCTCATCTCAGGGTTAACAAACTCAGTTCTCACTAAACCTGCTTTCTGAAACGGCCCCCTGCTCCAATCTGTGCTTACAGTGTGGGCAATATTAATGCTCCTACAGCCACTTGAGAGTCCATTGTGCTATTGGGCAGCTGGAGAAGGAAGCCAAGGCTTCTCTCTCTTTGTCCCTCTGGCTCAATGAGAATGTGTCTCAATGTTTTCAGATGCTGTTCTCCCTTCCCTTCATTGCTGGTCTGTGAACAGTAGATGCAACCGCTTTTTGAACATTGCTGTTTTAAGCAGATGATGTGAAGGAAAGGGGGGGGTGGATCTTACAAATATATTATTCAAGCTCACATTGTAAATACAGACTCTAGGAACTGCCAGGCAGTTTAGATGAGGCAAGCTTCTTTTATATTTATAGTTTTTTGTTTCCTCTTTATAAATATCAAAGTAAAGCCAGACACATTTGATTGATGAGAGAGATTAAGCTAGATGAACAGAGGTGAAGGTTCAGAACTTGGTCATCACAAATTACTTTTTGATATGAGGCAGGATTTTTTTTATTTTAAAAAAGCGATCACATTTACCTGTGTCCTGCCTGTGTGAGCTAATTGAGTTTTTCTGTGGCCCTTTCCCGCCGTCTGATTCTAGGAGCTGGACGTGAAGGCTGGGGGTGGCTGTGTGATGACCATTGGAGAGATGTTGCGCTCCTTCCTGACCAAACTGGAGTGGTTCTCCACTCTGTTCCCCCGTATCCCCGTGCCTGTGCAGAAGATTATTGACCAGCAGATGAAGGCTAGGCCTCGTAAAGTTGCTCCAAAGGAAACGCAGCAGGAGGAGGAAGCTGCAGTGGCTGAGGCAGGGGGGGAAGGGGGGCAAGGGGAAAGACGCCACTCCAGGTAATGCTGTAAATGAGTCAAGCTATGTTATGCGTTAACTTATTCTTTTCTCTAGCCAATTTTACCTGGCCCCATCAGCTTGCAACTAATTAGGATGGAAAGGTTCAGTTCATTGTCCTTTTTTATCCCAGCTTTTACTCTAAGCAATTTAACAGTGGAAATTATACATATGAATTAATACAAAACATTTGAAGCCAGTATGTAAAGGATGTATGTTGCCAACTCGTGCCACAACTCTCTGGGCTCTTCAATTATTCTGATTTAGGTAGGTTATGGAATCTATAATTTACTAGACCGGGAAAGTTAAATGGCTTGAAGCTAATGCTACCTTTCTTGCCAGGACACCCAGGCGGACACCGAGCCCCCGAAGATCACCCAAACGGTCGAGAAGCAGAAGCCACCACCGCGAGAAAGAACGCCACGGCCCCAGCTTTGACCGAGAGCTGGAGAGAGAGCGCGACCGCCAGAAGAAGGAGCGGGACGGCAGGGACCGAGGGGACCGAGGGGACAGGGAGAGACGGCGGTCCCGCAGCGCAGACAGGAACCAAGACCGGCGAGAGCGCAGAAGAAGTCGCAGCGGCAGCCGGGACCGAAGGAACGAACGCAAAGACAAAGAAAGAGACGGCGGGGAGGACAAGAGCAGGAGGAAGGACAGGGAACACCACAAAGATAGAGGCGCTGAGAGGGAGAGGTCCAAGGATAAAAAGAACAGGGGAGAGACTGATGACAGGAGGCACAAAGACGACAGGGAGAGGCACAGAGAAGAGAGGAAGGCCAAAAGGTTGAGCCGGAGTCGAAGCAGGGACAGGAAGCACCGAAGTGGGGGAGAGGAGAAGAGCAGGAAAGTAGAGGGCACCCACAGCAGAGATAGAGACAGGGAGCGAGACGGAGAACAGCGGTCTCACAAAAGTAGTGGTAGCAAAGAGAGGAGCCATCATCAGCGAGAGTCCAGTAATGACCATTGTAAACATAGTGAAGGCAGGAGTCGGAGCACTGAGTAAATGTCGCCTACCAGCAATATTACTTCTTCTACTCCTGTGTTTTTCTTCCTTTTTTTTTTTTTTCTACCCAGTTGTCTGGTTGGTCACTTGTGCTAAAGAGAAGGAATGTCAGCACATTGGACATCTGGAGTTGTTGTCTTTGGCCAATGTAATGTTGCTTTACTTTTATGTTTTTTCTGCCTTTTTTTCACTCCCCATTAGATCCATTGTTAGTGTTCACTTGAAATTTGAAAAGTGGCAAAAATGGCATTCTACGGTGCGTTCGTTTGCCCCAGGATGATGTGGGTTTGTACATACTGTTTCAGAGGCTGCCTACACACGATAAATGGTCCGATTTGCAACGCTTGCTGGGTCGGTGCTGTAAGTTCAGCTTCGGTCATCATATCATTTATATAATGTATAAAGAATAACTTTTTTTTAGGCCTTACAAAAGGCGAAACACATTTTTAAAATTTGACTAATATTACAATGCATATGTCTGGAATGTCTTTATATTTAAGCATCTTGGTCAGCTGTTTTCTGATTGAACATGCTTCACAAGTCAACAGTTAAAGTACAGATTTGAGCGTAGCAGCGATGTGGATCAGCAGTGGCTCAGCACAAAGCAGTTCTGTCCATGGTCGTGTGTAGACCGCCTGGAAATGTTTTAATCCTCCAAAGGGCAGTCTGCAGAGGGTAATTTTGACCACACACACTGAGCCCTGCCTGTGCTGTGTTTGGGTTATTGCTCTGTTGCATTTTGTTTTCTAATAAAATACTTTTACAAACAAAACATTTTGTTCTTGTCTTGAAATGCAAAAGCACAAATTACTGTAAAAATGTAAGGATATCATTACGATGAGACACAAAAGTTGAATGCCAACAATATTTTTGATCGTTTTATTAATAATACATGTAGAAATGGTTAAAGTAAATACTCAGCACATGTTAAACACTTCCTGATAACTTTAAGATGACTACTATATCATTTCCAAAAGTGATTCAAAAGCAAGAGTAACAGCCTTAGAAATAAAACTATACAACCTCAACCAATACAGGCATAGAATAGTGGAACTTAAAAAATAAACATGTCACACCTCAACCAAATAATTGTGCAGTTTATGGTAAGCCAACAGAAATGTAAATGTCAGGAATTAGCATGGGTTTCTCTTATGTTCTACCAGACATTATTACATTGTGTGTTATGGCTAACTGGGAAATGATTTGTCATTCTTAAATGTCAAAAGAACTGCCACTTAGTAAGACCACCACATTGTAATCAGGAGACGTGCAGACTTCTACACAAGTGTTTTCCTATTGGGGAAGGTCCTCTCCTGTTTGCACACACACAGGCTCTGACTCTGGTCCACTAGTGGTCGAGTTTCTGGCCGACACACGGATACAGTAGATGGAGTTTGGGCTCAGATCAGTGAGAATGATGCTCTCGCCGTACACCGTTATCGCCTCAGGCTCACTGGAGCTGCCTTGCTTCCTGATCATCAGACTGTAATGGGAAGCAGTATCTATTTGAGACCACTCAACCAAAATGACTGTTGACATTGTTTGTTTGACATCCAGCACGGGAGCTGAGAGGCCTCCTGTTAGGGGGAAAACAAGTCACAGTTGTGAATTAGGTCCCGGCTTGACTTGAGACTTAATTGTCCAATAAATGAGGAATGATTGAAATTGCATTAAAATGCTTAAATATTTATGTAAGAACTCCTTTAGAAAATCAACCGCAAGGGGTTGAAAACAACATATAGGTTACTGAACATTAGGAATAGTTCACTATTATGCTATCATCTTTGTAGCGTCTGTTCTTGAAAATACAAACTCACCATTCTTTGGCCTTTGTACACTGAGATCTCTCCTCCTGCGATTAGTTACCACTAAAGATAAAAATCGTACATCAATTAGTTTGTCGCTTTTGTGAAATGTGTCTTTTTAAATGTGTCAAAATCTTTTATACAGCATCCTCTCCATGCTTGTACACACACACACACACACACACACATCAGTTCCTACCAATCGGCACACTTGTCGCTTGACTTTCTCCAGCTGTGTTGCCAGCTGTGATCACAATGTTAGTGGAAGTGATGTTGGTCAGAGAGCAGGACAGCCCTGCAGTGCTGCACAGCTGGGCTTTTGGCATCACACTGTTGTCATACACCCTGAATGTGGTGGCAAACACGGACGCGTTCCATGAAACTGTGGCAAAGGAGCTGTTACCACTGTACACCACTCCTGATGGTGGACAAGGAGCTGGGAGAAGAGAAATCGGAGTAAGTTCAAACATCTGAAAACTTGGTTTAAATGTCGTGCTTTTCCCTACAAATGATTAAACGAACAACAACAGGCCTTTTTTTCACAGCAGGCATTTTAACTTGTCATAGTAGGAAAAGCACAGGTGTTACTAATAACTTTAACAATGTCTTGACGGGTTCCAGTAAGACGTGACAGTGTGACAGTGAGCCAGCATGCACAATACCAGGACCCTGAGATTGAAGCAGCTATATGGAATCCAGCCATAATGAATTGTATTATTCACACAAAAATAAACACACAAATCATGTATGTGAAATAACCAAAACTCTTCTAAATTGGGCAAAAGACACTGTATTCCTGTAGGACTCCATCGCTAATACTGTAGTAAGAAACTGACTGAGAAAATATGTTTAAAGCATGGATAGGAGCATCATTTTCTCTGATTGATAACATCCAGTTCTCTCTCTGATTGATGATATAATGTTGGAAGCCCCATTTTGGCTTGTCACAGTAGGAATAGGACACGTGTAACTAATACAATTAATACCGCCTCTGTCCCAGTAAGCCAGGGGTCAGCAACCTTAGACACGCATGCCACCACTGGCATTACGTGTGCAAGAGAGTTTTTTCAAAATGTTTCAATCCACATGCCAAATAACCTCTTTTTCCACCATTGGCAAGAGCACAGCCTGTTATTTACTGTAGTTGTATTGACTTTTCCCACATCTGCATTCCGAGAAGACCCGCCCTACTCTGCCTCTGATTGGCTTGTTGCCTTCTTCACAGAATATTGCGTAAAGGGAAAAAATAACACTGCCTGAGCAGGCTTGGTATATGATTGCAGGCTTAATGCTGATATGGCACACTGATTGACTAGAACATTTTGAAATGGCACTTCATATTACAAAGGTTGCAGACCCCTGCAGAAAGCCATGGTAGGGAACCAGCATGCACAATACTAGGGGCAGTGCTCGAAAGCAATAAATAATCAAATACAAATACACGTTTGAGGTACTTCTTGTTGAGTATTTCCATTCTTAGCTATTTCATACTTCTACTCCAGTAAGTATTGTACATTTTACTCCACTACATTTATTTGACAGCAAATGCCTGCCATGCCTATGTTGATAATGCCTTTAGCTAGACCTGTAGTTACAAGTGACAATGTCAGCCAATGTCTAATGTCAGGTAACTGGCTCTGTGGACACCTTTACAGTAAATGCTATGCTATGATAAAGACATTTTCATGTACTCCATTGCTAGCCAAAGGTTTGAAGTGCAAAATGTAATACGTGTGTTTGAACAGTAGCTCTGTTAAGTGTAGTTTACCTGTTGTATCATTGAGAGGCACAGATGGGTTGCTGATACCGGCAGCCTTCCTGCTCTTCACTGTAGCAGAGTAGGCTGAACCGCAGGGGAGAGGAATCTCAAAGTATGTTGTGCTTGTCCAATAGGATGAGAGATCAAACTGGGCCTGGCTGTCTCCCAGCAGAGTCCCTGTTAACTTCAGGATATACTCTGTGTCTCTACAGGTGACCTCTGTCCAGGAGAAGCGCAACACCTGGATCTTCATCTGCATCGGCATCAGTTTCACCTTAACAGTGTCTGGAGGACAGGGAGCTAAGAGAGAGAGATAGAGGAGGATGTAATGTATTAGTCCATTTAAGTGTCATATTTAAAGAGTTATTGAGTGTTACATGCAGCTCCTATACCTGCTCCACTCTGCACGGGGTCACTAAAGGAGCTGTTGCATGTCCCATCTGAGGCCAGGACAGAGAAATTGTAAACTGTTCCACAATCGAGATCCTGGATGGTGCAGGGGGGTTTTCTGCTGTGACAGTACAGCATGTGTCCATTTCTAGCCTGGGCACAGCCATAGTAGTCTAAAGCGTTATCCCTGGGCGTCCATGACAGCTGTGCAGAGTGATTGTTACAGTGGAAAGTAACCGAGAGGCCATCAGGCGGGCAGGGACCTGGACAGAAATAAAATGATCAAACTGCTGAAACTAATAGTATTGTCTCACCCCAAACCTGGGGGGTGGGGGGTGATCATGGCTCTGAAATAAGTGTGCTGTGTATTGATAAATCTATGACGCTGACCGTGGTGCTGAAGTAGCAGACAGATTTGTATCTATATTCTTTATACTATATAACTAGGAGGGAGAGGGGTATAAAAAATATGGAACCAAAAGATTTGTTCATGGGGCGGTTTGCTAGTCAGAGGTGAACGACCCCCCCCCCTCCTGTAAAAAAAAGGCCTACTGTGTGAAAGCAACTTTTACACGTTGGTGGAGCTAAATTAAACTACTCTATGTACTGTTGGGTAATTCAATTTATAACACTGACTTACTTTATAAAATGATTATGCAAAATTAAACAGACAACTGAAAATGAGAAATAAAGCTATAGCTGTCCAAATAAAATGTGAGTAATTAAAAATTGTATTCAAGTACAGTACTTGAGTGAGTGTACTTCTCCCCACTGAATACTGGCATATAACAGTGTTTAGCTTCTGCAGTACCTGTTTGGATGAACACAGTGCTACTGGCCTGGCTCCGGCAGCCTTGACTATGTGCTGTTACAGTAAAGTTGTACGTCTCTCCACAGTCCAGGCTGGCAAACTGACAGGTGGAGCCTGTAGGGTCACACGTCTTCACTTCCCCTCCTGATGTCTTGATGGCCCTTGCTACGTACAGTTCAACATCAGACCTCTCCTCCCAGGACAGGACTGCGGTGTGGGAGCCACACTGCAGGTCGACAGCCACACGCTGAGGAGGACAAGGACCTAAGGAGAGTTGTTGAAGGATCTGGGTTAAATCTAGAACAAATAGGACCTAGACCTAACAGTTGCCACTTATGAGGATTTGCTGTAAACACTCACGTGTGGTGAGGTTGGCGTGCATCGGCGCTGTAATGCTGCACTGTGTGTTGCTGGCGGTGAAGCTGAGGTTGTAGGTTTCCCCACAACTTAAACCTGTCACATTACATCTGTTCTGCTGAGTTGCACACAGAGTTTGAAGACTTCCACTGACAATAGCTGTCAGGGAAAAGTTTGCTGCGCCATAAGTAGCATTCCAGGACACAACAGCAGCACCATCGGAGTTACAGTCAACCGTTACCTCTACCTCTCTGGGCAGACATGGAGCTAAGGAGACAACATGAGAAATATTATGAATGGACACCTAAAGATTTTGACAGAAAACCCCTATATGCACTGATTTATTTTTTAAAGATTTTTTTTGGGGCGTTTTTAGGCCTTTATTTGACAGGGCAGAGAGAGAGGGGGGATGACATGCAGCAAAGGGCAGCAGGTCAGAGTCAAACTGCGTCAAGGAGTAAACCTCTTTATATGGGCACCCGCTCTACCAACTGAGCTATCCGGGCGCCCCTGATTTTGTTTTTACCTGATGTAAGAGAGACCACCGTGCTGTCAGAGCTGTTGAAATGCCATCCCAAGGCCTTGACCCAGACGTTGTACACCGTGCCACACATCAGTCCTGGGACAACACATTGGGTATCTGTGTCTGTGCCAACACATGAAGCGTGGTGGCCTTTTTGGTTGTCAAAGTAGGCGACATAACCCAAAGCAAGGTTGCTCTGCTGCCAGGAAACTGTTGAAGTGAGTTGTTGACATTCCAAACTAGCTTGAACGTTAGTGGGTGGGCAAGGTTCTGAATCAAGGGAAACACACATATTAGGGGAAGACTAATACAGAACCATACCTGCATGTAATGAAATATTTTTAACGCATTTCTTCCTGATCAGATGAAAAACCTGTCATGAGGCTGTAGGGTTCAGAAGTCACAGTGCTGTTACAGGCCCGGTTTCGTGCCATCACGGTGACGTTGTAGATCTGACCACACTGCAGGCCATTCAGGGAGCAGCTGGTGTTGGTGGTGTTACAGGTGACCGTCCAGCCCTGGGCAGTCACAGCCTGGACAGAGTATGAGCTGGCACCTCTTGCTGCCCCCCACATCACCTGGGCAATGCTCACATTGTAGTGGACAGAGAGATTCATGGGGGCACAGGGCTCTGGAGGGAGAAAAAGATACTGAAGTTTTAGTTTTATTCAGGCAAAATGGCTGGATGATTGTGGTCATTGACGATTTCATTCTTGTTTAATGGTTATAAAAGCAGTAATTTGGTCCTGATTCCTTAAAACTATGACTAGGATCTGGCATCATCTTTTCTTTTTCTTTATTAATTTTGTACTGATATATTTTCTTGGCCACAGATTTTTATTTTTTTGTTAACTGGGTAAATGTGACTACCTCAGGGTTGGGGCTGTGTTAAAAAGCATCAACAGTTTGAGGTTTGAGTTACACGCAGTGGTGTAGTCTACGTGTTACGCAGGTATACGCCGTATACGTATACCCACTAGGAAAAGTCAAGGATTTCCGTATATCCACTTACAAAAGTGCAATAATACGTAACAACATCGTTTTGTGACAGAACGTTCTCACTTTCATTCATAAATTCACCCCGTCTGTGTTGTGAAGCGCTGACATTTGGACCTTTGGGGCTTCCGTGGCCGTCACTTAACGTTACAAAGCAACAACAAGTTGCATTCTTTGCGCGGTCTTTCCATAGACATATATAAAAGGGTCTTTCCTTTCTCGCAACTAGGTTAGGGTTTGAACAAAACAGTTTTAAAGTAACGAGATATTAAACGTAAACGTACTGCCGCGTCGGGTGACACTGCAACTGCCACAGATCATGATGACCCGATCGTTAACGTTACCGTTACAAAAAACCAACCCTTGCTAACAGCAATTGCTCGCAACGTTACTGTTACCTGGTAAGTGAGAGTAACTTATATGATATCGTGTGTGTGTGTGTGTGTGTGTGTGTGTGTGTCTGTCTGTCTGTGTGTCTGTGTGTCTGAGTACAGCAGTAAACAGAATACAATGTTTATATTTCCTTGTTTCAGATAAGAGAGATGGTGAGAACTCCTGGCCAGCATTGTGGACTGAAAGTCAGCCTAGGGAGTTTAAAAACAGGCATCCTTGGTTAGAGTGGAGGGACAGAAAATTAGGTAAATATCAGCACACATGCAAAGCTGAAATGGAAATTCATAAGGTCAATGACTATGCAAATGAGAGTAAATTCATGGTCATCTTAAATATGCATTACTTTACACAATTAAATTACTATATGGTAATGTTAGTTATCAACGGTCAGATACCGGTAATTAACTAAAATAGAAAGAGTGGAGCTTTTTTCTCCTTTCGTCTGCTTTTTATGCATTTGTTAGCCATGGTGTTGAAGATTGCAAACAGTTTATGAAATATTTTTGAGTAAATTTAGGCCCTGTTCAGCAGATGTTATTGCTAATAGATACAAAACTTGTAAATTATTAGTAATGGTTTTGTGTTAGCAGTGTAGGGGTGTCGATTAAATGGCTCATTTGTGTGATGTCCTGTTGTGTTTCTCAAAAAGTTAAATCTGTCTCATCTTTTCTCAACTTTAAGTGTTGTTTTTCCAGGGCTTTAAATAAACGCCATCAATACTGAAACGTCAGTTGTCCGTGTACAGTTCGTATATGGAAACGTCACAGTGCTTAGTGTATGGGGTGTCGCTCTGGGACAGGCGAGTATGAGGCTGGGAGGGGAAAATCACAGTATACTCACTACAAAAAAATAGACCACACCACTGGTTACACACACCTGTAGCGAGCATGGCAGGGGCACTGGCAGGGCCAGGACAGCCAGTATTCATTGCCTTTACAACAACAGAGTATTCCTGTCCACAGACCAGGTGGTTGAGGCTACAGGATGTGCTCATCTCACTGCAGGAGGAGTTGAGTCCACTCATGGAGGTTGCCTGGACGCTGTAGGCTGTGGCTGCAGCTGCACTACTCCAGCTGACCAGAGCGGTACGTGTAGTACAGTTCAGTTCAGCTGATACACTGGTGGGAGGACATGGGGCTAGAAAAGGAGAGAGGCACAGTTGAGATGAATGAAATGAGAAATATTAACATAAAAAAACACACTAAAATTAAAGGAATATTTAGACATTTTGGGAAATATGCTGATGTTTTCTTGCCGAGGGTTAAATGAAAAGATTGACACACAACCCATAACTACAAAAACTGAAGTGTAAAAACGACAGGACTTAGCCAGGCGCATCAACTATCTTTGCTAGTTGCTACAGTATCTGTGTCCCCCTGTTTTTTTAAGTCATTATGCTAAGCTAAGTTAACCAGCTGCTAGCGCTCACTTCATATTAAGCGTAGAGACATGACAGTGGTATCTTCTTAGCTAACTCTCAGCAAGAAAGCAATTATTCTTTTGAGAAATGGTTTTCAAAGTAAACTTAATCATCGTACCGGCGAGCTTCTCTACAGGAGTGCTCATCTCGCTCATGCACACATTAGTGTGTCCCATCACAGTGAAAGTGTAGAGCTGACCACAGCTCAGGTCCAGGAAGGAGTAGCTGCTCTCAGTGGTGTCCCAGGTGGAGTTAACACCTGAAGAGGATGTCGCTGTAACAGTGTTGTTCTGTGTTGCGCTGCCCTGGCTCCACTTTACTGTCATCGTGTTGCTGCTACAATTCTGGTCGACAGTGGTGTTCTCAGGTTTACAAGGAGCTATAGGGGTGATTATATTAAAATCATATTATTCATTCTTCAGCAAACAATTTTTTTATTTTTTATTATTATTTTATATTGAGGGTTATGTACATGAAAGAGCTGCACTGACCAGACTGAACATTGTAGTCAGAACCAGCAATGATTTTGCAGTGGATGGAAGAGGAGGTGACGGCCACCTCGTAGACCTTGCCACACCGCAGATCATGAATGGAGCAGGAGTTGGACGTTGAGTTGCAGGAAGCTCTGTGTCCATCCGTGCTGATGGCCCAGGCGGTGTAATTGTCTGTGCCTGGGGTCTCTGTCCAACTCACATTCATCACGTTGGTGTTACACTGTAACTCAGCTGAGACATCTTCTATGAGACAGGGAGCTATGGGAGAGAGTTTTATTACAGATAACGGCATACTCTACAGTTTATTTACTGCACATAGTCAAATGTCACAATGTCAACTATGTACATAGAAAAGTTAAGTTGACATTGTGACATTTGATACATGCCCGCTCGGTGACAAAATATGCATAGGTGGCCCCCAAAATTTGGATCATGCAATAAGGCAGGCCTGCTTGGTTCTTTCGGGGAATGATTGTAAAGATTTACAAAGAATATGTTTACAGCATTTACTATCTAACTTGGACGTTTCGGGAGCGATTGGTGGGGATTACTGAAGTACACACAGCGATACACTGGTAAGAGAAAATTACGTTTAACCATGTATCCAGCTAATTTAAATAATTCACATTACTGTATTGTGTGAACAGTGAACTTCATTTAATATTGTATGTGGCGTTTTCTTTTTTGCAGGGTGCAAATGTTCCAAATGCTAGACCTTACTCCAAAGCGCCGTGTAAATAGGTCTGGCAATGCGAGACTAGTGGCCCCAGGACATATTAAGTGCCATCCACTTATATCAACTCATCTCATCTCATCTCATATCAACTGAAAAACTGATTGTCATTTGTGACTACTTTTAAATGTCCTTTTATTAGAAATTTCTGGGAAAAGGAATATCTTACCCGAGTCAAAATGAATGTCAGCATGTTTGCTGCTGTTGCAGCTTTCTGTGGAAGCCACCAGTGTAGCCGAGTATAAGTGGCCACAGTCAAGTCTTACAGCGCAGAAAGTGTCATTGGAGGAACAGGATGCTACGTGGCCGTGCTCTCCTGTCACCTCAACAGTGTAGAAACCTACTCCACTGCTTTCAAACCAGGAGAAATTCCCTTTGTTTGTCCCACAGTCCACACGAGCAGTGAGGTTGGTTGGCTGACAAGGGGCTGAAAGAGTAGAAAAACTGATTTTAGATGATGATATTTTTTTACTCTGCTACAGCAGGTAAAACTCTTGCAGATGTTTCCATAGAAACACATCCTACCTGTGTTTATTTCTATGGGCGAACTGTAGCTGCCGCGGCAGTTTCCATCCTGTGCTGCAATGCGCACAGCATATCGCTGTCCACACAGCCCGTTGGTCAGCGTGTGTGAGGTATTAGAGGTAGTGTACACTGAAGGAGTGAATTGGCTGCCTAGATCAGTTTGTAAAGTGTAGGTGACCCCGGACGCTGGAGTCGGGTCCCATGTGAGAGTCAATGCGTTGGTATCGCAACTGACTTGGCCCATCAAGTTGGTAGGTGGACACAAAGCTAGGATAATACAGAGGGAAATGGATAAGAATTGTCACTCTGCACAATTGCCACATCTATGTTTTCGATATTTTTGACATTACAGTTTGCTCTCACCTGTTCTCAGCTTTACGGCTGAGCTGGGCTCGCTCCAGCAGCCCCTGTCCACAGTTACAACAGTAACAGCGTAGGTTTCCCCACAGTGGAGGCCAGTGAAATTGCATGAGCTGGAATAATTGGAGCTACAAGTGTGATTGTGTCCATCAGCTGCAGTTGCTGTTGCTATGTACATCTCAGCCCCTGTTACATGAGTCCAAGAGACGGTGCTGTACTCACACGCCGGAGACACGGTGACATTAATGGGAGCGCAAAGACCTGGAGAGGAGGGGAGAAAACTAATTATTTCATGTTTTCTCTCTGAGCTGAAATGTACGGACATTTTAGTTCTAGAACACGGATATCTAACTTCAAGTCTTTCTGCACCTGCTTCAAAGCTGTAAACTGCACTTGAGGGTCCTGTGCATGTCTTGGAGTACGGTGTGACCGTGATGCTATAGGTTTCACCGCAGTGGATGTCAAATAGCTGGCAGCTGGTAGTGTTGGTGTGGCAGTGGTGTGTGTGTCCATCTCGGCCCGTCACTGTCACATTGTATCTTACATCCCTGGGGCTTCCTACCCATGAGACCAGAGCGGAGTGATTGAAACAGACCAGAGTAGCGCTAACATTCTGCGGGGCACACGGGACTGGGGAGTGAGAAGGAAAAGAGACAGGTGACAAAGTAGTTATTAACATATAGCATTTGAACTATCTTTTTGTCAAGTTGGGCAGTCAAATCAATTGTTTGACATTTCAGGAAATACTTTGTAATAAATTTGTTTTCTTGCCAATAGTTAGATGAGAAGATTGATGCAACTCATGTCTGTGCGCTAAATATGACAATGGAGCGACCAGACCATAGAAATAAAATGGATAGAAAGGCCATTTCCATTCAAATCAACGTAGCAGAATTCTATGGACCAGCCCGTTAGCTTAGTTTAGCTTAGCACAAAAACTGGAAGCAGGGAGAAAAACAGCTAGCCTGGCTCTCTAAACCTCTAAAACTCATGAATAAATACATTATATGTCGTTTCATATGTACAAAAACCAATGGGTAAAAACATGAAGTGACTGATGGGAACAACAATCTTTGACATTGGTCCTGTATTAAGCAATATCGTTGCAGTCGGCAGCAGTGAAACAACCTACAATGTAAGTTAATAGGGCAATTGTGCAGCTTGTATTTAGGTTCACAAAAGTGCTTGTTTTGACACTGACAGGCTCAGATTACTATTCTAAGTGTCTGACAACATTATGGTAAGGGTTTCTAAGGCGGTCGACCTTTCTGTTAAAGAATAAGATCCTTTTTTAAAACATAAAAACAGCCCAGAAATTGCATTCGCTAAACCCACCAGACTCCACGTAAATAAACAGTAATTTTAGCACCGTAAAATACACTTCATTCAAAGTCGACAGAAACAAAATAAAACTATGAAAAGCCGTTTTGCGTCGTCTTTCCACTTTTCCAACCATCCCAACTCTAGTTTTGGTTGAAATATACACTGATTACCGATTAATGTGAAAATATGTTGGCTCGATACATGCTAAAAGCATTTTTTTTTTTAAATGGAGCCTGCTGGGTTTAGCGCTAGCGACCTCAGAGCTGTTTCTGGTTAAATAGAAAGGTGTCAAAGAGGTTTTAAAGAGGTCTATCTCTGAAAGGGTCCTTTCCATAATGTTGTCAGACACTTAGAATAATAATCGGAGCCTTTTAGTGGCAAAAACAGCACCTTTAGTGGACCAAACTGATGCTGAACATTTGCCCCATAGGGTTACATTTGCAGCCCGGTCCGTGGCTGCCGGTTACAGCGTTCACACTTAATACTGGACCAATTTCAACGATTGTTGTTCCTATCAATCACTTACACACAAAAACATAGGAAAATAGGTTGAAAAAAATGGTAGTTACCCTTTAATAGCTATCTGGATATGTCCGTAATTCAATTCTTACTAGTCAAAAAGAACATTTCAGATATCCAGAATGATCATTGTAGATATCTGCAATATAATTCTTATTAGGAAGAACTCCAATTTCAGATATCTACAGTACAATTGTTACCTGTCACAATTAGGGCTGTCAAACGATTCATTTTTTTTAATCGCGATTAATAGCTGAATTTCTATACTTAATCGCGATTAATCGCATATTTTATCACATGATTAAAATTCAATTATTTTGCATTTCAGAACAGTTTTTAAGTACATATCAACAATCAAAAGCAATTTTTACCAGTGTATCTTGATTGGGAATCAAATGAATGCAAAGAAAGTTACTTTATGAACTTTATTTACTGTAAACAAAAGAAAAATGTGTGAATCTGTCATTATTGCACAATTCCTCCAAGTACCTAATTAAAAAACAAAAAATCCCTATCCTTACTAGAGTCAATATAGTGTTTAGTAACTCCTAAATAATGTTGATTACTCACTGACGTCCAGTGATCACCGGTAAATAAGACAGCGTTTGCAGCACTTTGCAGCAGTTCCAGTTGGGCTGCTTTCTCCGTGTCGTACAGGCTGTGTATCCGTGAAAACTACTGTCCCCCTCGACGGCAACGAGACAGGTCAGAACATGCCAACCGTAGTACGTCTTTAAGACCCGAGTCCTCTACGATGCTGACAGGTCTGCAGTTAGTTGCCACCCGTTTCGCAAGAGCTGTGGTAATTTTTTGGGATTTGGTTTCATCCACAGGTCGGCAAGTAGCACTCTCCAAAATAGTGCTTTGCCTGAGTGGGTAGCATGCTAGCGGGTAGCATCACGTTAACTGTACTACTATGCTTAGCTCCGTAGGTGGTAGCTCAAGCTTGACGTGCTTCGGTGATATTTTAATTTGGCTTTACATAATGTGCATATGGCTTTCGACTTGTCTACGAGCCGTCCAGGAGTTTTGGAAAATAAAAAGCGCCATTCAGGATTTCATTGCTGCTGTCTTTCTCCATCATGCCTGCAGCCTGCAGCAGCAGGATGTGTTACGAGGAAGTGGCAGCTTGAAGGAAGTGGCAGCTTGATGATAAGTAACGGTGCTGCAAAGGGTCAAAATAGTAGCCTGTTAGGCACTATGCAAAGCTGAGTGAAGTGTAAAATAAATTAATAAATGCCGGCATGCGATTAATGCGATTAAAAAAATAAAATAAATGTATCGCATCGCGTCGGCCCTGAATCGCATTGCGATTAACGCGTTAACGCTGACAGCCCTAGTCATAATATTCATTTTAGTTATCCAAAATGGAAACTATTCCAGATATCCTTAATGTAATTTTGAGTATAATACATTTTGACTAGTTCAAATGTAATTACGGTTATCCACATTTTTCATTATTAATAGTAAAAATGTAATTTTGCATATCTACGAATTCTGACTAGATGCAATTTTTTCGCAATATAATTTTGACTAGGAGTAATGCTGTTATGGATATCTAAAATGTAATTACAGATGGGAGTGTGGTTAGATTAAATGTTTAAACGGCTTGCCATAGCTGTAGGTCTGTTTCAATGTAGCCCGACCTATTTCTCAGTACCTGGGTCTTGTCTGAAGGGGGCACTGAAGTTGCTGACACAAGTTCCGTCAGTGGCAGACACAAAAATGTCGTACTCATGGCCACAGACCAGGTTACTCAGCGTGCAGTTGGGGCTGGGGCTGCTGCAACTGAGGGTCGCTCCGTTGCTGGTGGCTTTCACAGAATAGCTTACTGCATTTGCTCTGCGGGGCCAGAACACTTGCGCAGTGTCAGCGCTACACATCACCTGGCTGGTTACATTGGACGGAGTACATGGTTCTGGATGGGGAAACAAATAAAACATTGTTCGTAAGTCTTTATGAATGAAAGTGCACTATTTAATAGGAATAAAACCACTTCCATTTAAGTCTTGCTGGCGGCCAGTGTTGTGTTACCTGTGTTTAAAGAGACAGTGTCACTCAGTTGACCTGTACAGTTGTCATCAGCTCCTGAAACACCAATGGTGTAAACTTCCCCACAATGGAGTCCAGGGAGGCTGCAGGAAGTTGTATTGGTTGTGCACTCGGACCTGTGACCTCCACCGCTCACAGCGACAGCAGTGTAGTATTTGGCACTGTCACTGGCCACCCATGACACAGGAGCAAGATCCGGAGCGCATGTGTGCACGGCTGTGACGTTGGTGGGATGACACGGCACTGAAGGGAATAAAGATAAAGGAGAAGTTTTACAAAGCATTCAAGGAAAGGCCTGCTACTGTATAGGGCTGCACAATTAATCGCAATTTTATCGAAATCGCATAATGGACTAGTGCATTATCCAAATTGCAGGGGGGTGCATTATTTGTTAAAGGCAAAATCTGTGTCCAAACAATCTGAATTAAGTAAGCTATTGTGGAGACTACAAATCGCATCCAGCAGCCTAAAGAAAAAAACCTTTGTTTGGTACAGATCCTCGCAAAAATCACACTACAATCATTTAGTTTTTTTTAAGATTTTTCAATGGAAATGAGAATAATTCCCCTCTAATATCGTGATTTATATCGCAATCGCAATACCATTAAAAAAAATGATCGCAATTACATATTTTCCTCATCGTGCAGCCCCCATCCTATATCTACATCCTTAAAAGATGATCAGTCTGCGTTTCTCACATGTTTGCACTGTGACCTCTGTACTCGGCAGACTGAAGCACGTCCCTGTGACGGAGAAGACGATCACGGTGTAGGAGCTTCCACACAACAAGTCTCCCACGGTGCACTGTGTCTCTGTAGAGTTACAGTACAGAGGCTGACCCACTCCTCTGGAGATCATGGTGGTGTATTTCTCTGCAGGAACCGAGATGTTCCACGTGACCGCCAGCTTGCCGGTAGCACACGCCACACTGGCCCTCACATCCTCAGGACCGCATGGCACTAAAAGAAGAGGGGACAAGACATCATCAAGTCATTTGTAGTTTTCATGAGGATTTTGATTGATGAGGATTTTTCTTTGTGTCTGTGTCTTGCACTAACGTGCCCAACTCTCATGGGTTTATAAGACACCAAAATGTCAGTTGCAGTGTTCAAACTTTTCATTATTTTACAGCTCGTTATTAAACAAAATATTCTGTCTTCTCTCCCAAGCTTGGCAAATAAAATCTGCTACGAAAAAGGTTCCTTTCTCAAAGCACAACAAATTTTTTATAATCATTCAGCCAGAAGAACTAATCATGAATAGAGGTCATTTTTAGTAAAAAGTACAACCATTAAGCCCTCATAAACAGGACAATAATAATATAATAATAATAAACAAAGTCGGGCCTCCTCTGGTGTGGCATTGAACCTGCTGGTCTCTAGGGCTAATGTTAATGTTCCTGAGCATGCCTGTGCACATAGACATCAATGTCTTTTGTTTAAATTATACTTAAGACAAAGTTCTACACAGAGCTATTCTTTATGAGACAATAAGTTTGTAAATTTTGGTTTACAACATATATATCAACAGACCATTTTCCTCTATACACGCGAAACAATTGACTCCTAATCTCCTGAATATATCTATATATAAGTAAACCTGTTCTGGAAAATGTAGGACAAATTGTTTAAATAGAACAACGATCGTCATCATCCAGACAGAAACAGTTCAACCTTCTTAATATACTACCTGAGTCCATGTTGATAGGTGTGGAGGTGGACGGACAGTTTCCATCATTGTAGGTAACAGTGACATTGTATGTCTTCCCACAGGCCAGAGAGGGGATCTTACAGTTGTTGACCGTGTTGCTGGTGCAGGTGAGCTGCGCTCTGCTCTGATCCTTTATGGTTGCTGTGTAGAAGCCTGTAGGCTGATGGTTCTGCCAGACTATCAGAGCATGGTTGGTGGCACAGTCTCTGAACGCCTCAATGTTGGTTGGAGGACAAGGTGCTGATGGAGAGGCAGAGGACGTAGTCAATTAGACATACAGTGCATCCGACTGTGGCACATTTTTAAAGGAGGTACTGTATATGTTTGTCAAAACTACAAGGAGATGCAGAGTTTCCAGTAAGAAATCTTTTTACAACATTAAAAGTAAAAACTCATAAAGTCAAATTCTATATGAGATTGCCATATCTTCAAAACGTCTGAGGTTCTGTCTTTACTCTTATAACAATTGCTGTCCATAACAAAGTAGCTTGAGAGTTCATTCCAACAGTGGACTATTAGCTATTGGTTAGTTTATGCCTTAATTATAAGAGCATTTAAGTACTTTCCTGCAAATAAAAGACCAAGCTTCTTGCTGTTTTTCCATATGAAGGTCTTCCCACTTCTGTCTCAAATAGTCTGTATTGAACATTGATCTTTTAATAAGGGACATTTATAAATCTTTGAGATAGCTGTATCCATGTTCTTCTCCCTATTGTTTAATATAACATCAATTTAAGTTCAATTGAAGTAAGTACAAATCTTGCATTGCAGTGTCTTCTTCCTGATAAAACGATCATGAATCAAAATCATAAATCCAAGCCTCCGACCTACCTGTCATGAAGGTGACCTCGTTGCTGGCGCTGCTGTTGCACTCCAGATTGGTGCCGATAACGCTGGCAGTGTAATTCTGTCCACATCTCAGGCCTTTGATCAAGCAGTTGGTGTCCATTGAATTGCAACTGTGTGAATTGCCATTTCCATCCTCCGCAATGGCAATGAAGAATATAGCACCGATGCTCGTTGTCCAGTTGACTCTAGCAGAGTCTTGGCTGCAGTCGACTGACGCTGAGACATTGATGGGGTTGCAGGGAACTGGAGAGAAGGGAAAAAATGTGTTTAAGGCAAATATGTCATTAAACAATCCAGACAGAGCATCAATGATATCATATGTTAGTAGCCTAAGTGTTCAGTATTTTCCCTAGGATTGAGAAAGACTTAGGTGCACATATTTGGCAGGGGGTTTAGAGGTCCTCCCTCAAGAAAAGGTTACATTTTTCAATAAAAGGTTTAGCAATTTCATATCATTTTGGACTATTGTTATTACCATAGGGCTTTAGTACTTGAGTACGTACTCGGACTCGAGTCCTGACTCGAGACGCTTTTCTGTTGTCTCGGACTCGTCTTGGACTCGGTATTTGGACTTGGACTTGTCTCGGACTCGGGCATTGGACGTGCCAAATATTCTAGTTGGTCTTGACCTATTCCAGCACCATATGCTTTTGTTCTAAAGTGACTTCCTCCTTCAAAACAAAACCAGCACGCTCGTTCAGAAAACAAGTATTAGTTTTATTCAAAATCCATCTCGAACAGGCATTGAGATTGGTTGCCTGGGATACGCCTGCCTGCGTCATATACCTCAGTCATCAGGTATCAATCATTTTCATGTTGGCCATAGACACAATGTCAGCGAGCACTTTGTACTATGAATTCTTCAGGACAACATGTAATAAGTTAAAGAATGGGAACATTTCCATTTTATATTTTTAGTAAATAATATGGCCTAATTTGATCCTATAGTGTGTTACTCTGCACTTGCTTTTTGATTATTACAAATAATAAAGCAAAATTATCATCTTAAAGTAGAAGATATACTGCCTCTCACATCACATAAATTATGAAGAGGAAAGTGAGTGGTCTTGAGGAGGATTCATTTTTTTTCTGTCTGGGTATTGACTGTCATTTGAACTTGTACCTCTTTGCACTCGGTCTTGACTTGGTCTTGACTAGTCCTGGTCTTGGACTTGTCTTGGACTCGACAAAGGTGGACCTGACTACAGCCCTGTCTTACCATATATGTGTCTAAAACGTTGGAAAAGCTAGAACAGATAATAAATAAATAACAAAGCTTAAAGACTAAACTTGGCAGAGTAGTCCACTAGAGACCAACCACAGTCATTAGATCTGAGAAAGCTCTTTAGTTAGTTTTGATGCTGACATTATTTCACATTCTTTCGGCTTTGGTGGTGCCCATAACAACTGCAGCCTTATAATGGTAGGGAAAACCCAGAGTGTCTCACAGAGCTCCCAGTACATACCAGTCTGAGCAATATCTCCCAGCACCTTGTCAGTGGAGCAGTTGTCATTGGAGGCGGTGATCCACACGCTGAGGTGTTCACCACACGGAACCCCGTTCACCGCACAGCTGTTGGACGAGGTGGTGCAGTTGTAGGTTTCTCCCGTATTATCCTGTGCTTCTACCGTGTAGGAAAGAGCTCCGGCAGCAGAGTCCCAGGTTGTGATCAACATGTCAGAGTGACACCCAGCTCCTGTTATCACATTTGTTGGAAGACAAGGAGCTGGAGGAAAGGAGAGAAATAAATCAAGACTCTTGTCTGGTTGATTCCATATGTGTATATATATATATATATATATATAAGTTATTTCAACTGCTTTGAATTCATACTTAAGTGTTATTTGAGAACAAGTATGCCAGTAGGCTACTGTAGTAAGTCTTATTTTTGGCCTCATTAATACATAAGTCATTATGCAGATCAAATTGGATCATTTTATGGATGTTATCAGCAGTTAATTCAAGCCGAATAAGTCAGTCAGTGAAAGATAAGACATTTTGTGTATGGCAGTATATACATTTTATTAAATTATATTCCACAATCATGTATGTTGTGAGGTTAAATAATTTCCCCAAACAGCTGGCCAGTTTTTAGAAAACGTTACTCAAATATGAGAAAATAGTGCATTTGTCAGGGACTAATTTCAGCAGTGGATTAATACACACTTGGTGCTGGCAGGACGGTGTATGTGGGATTGACTCAAAATTCCGCCAGATATCACTCTTTTCGGCTCGATGTCCGTCACCTTCTACTTTCTTTGTGTTGGCATTCTAAACTCTGGTGGATTTCTGAGGACTATGGTTAACTGCTCCTCAGATCTCTGCAGGGTAAATCCAGACAGCTAGCTAGACTATCTGTCCAATCTGAGTTTTCTGTTGACTAAAACAACCTTTGAACGTACACGTTCCTTCCCGAGGCTGTTTTGCAGCGTCACCGTGGCTTTTTGCAGCGGCACGTTTTTCTACCCATCC
Organism: Sander vitreus; assembly: GCF_031162955.1. Lineage (NCBI taxonomy): Eukaryota > Metazoa > Chordata > Actinopteri > Perciformes > Percidae > Sander > Sander vitreus. Next base: position 9,591,889 of record NC_135866.1, read on the forward strand.
CAGAATGCTTTGTGGACTAGCCAGACCCTCCTCCGCAGTGCTGTGGAGGAAGGTCTGGCAATGCGAGACTAACTTAAAATAAACTATAACTACAGTGCCCATGTTCATCGTAATGATGGAACATGTCAATCACTACGAAGGTGTGGCTCATGAATGTGGTTTTAATAGTTTTTGGATGAACAATGAAGCTCTCTGACACAATAACAACAATATATAACATCACTGAAATGATCTTATTACAATTTCAGTAAAGTAGAAACAAATACTTTATTTTAGCCCTCTATGTAAACAAAACAAATGAAATCCTACTCACAGGTGCTGACAAACTCAGGTTGGCTGACTTCACTGTTACATTGGCTTACGGCGTACACAGTGAACTTGTAGAACTGACCACAGTCCGTATTAGTGAAGGAACATGTGTTGTCTGCCGTCCTGCACACAGTCGTTTCGCCAGTGTTGTCCACAGCCATTGCCTCATAGTAGAAGGTGTTGTTGGTGGGATCCCAGCTGAAGACAATCACATTGCTGGAGCAGTCGTGACTGGTTGTAGGATTAGCTGGAGCACAGGGCACTGGGGGAATGGAATTAGACATTGAAGCACAATCAATGGGGAGGAAATAAATAGGTGGAATATATCCTAAACCTGGTTGAATGAGGGGGGAAGAAGAACAGATATGCACTGAGAGAGGAATGCAGTTTATATTGACAGGTGCATTTTGTGATGCACTGTATTGGTTTAAAAGTAGCTTTTTACAGCGTATTCACAGGCCGGAATGTTCAGCTTTTTATTGTTTGAAAGTCCTAAATAGAACCTGAGATTTGACTCATTTTCTCATGTACCTCTTTGTTAGCCTGACATCGTCATAATCAGATTCTAGTCGAACTTCCCGACCTCGAATGTTGTGGGCGGGGCTAAGTTTGGCTAGCATCCAGGCTACCTCTTTGTTGCATTCACCACTTCATTGGAGTAACCAGGCGTTTTTGCTGCTGGGTGTGTGCGCTAAACATTACATAATTTCTGTGTGTAAAATGTGTGTGTGTGTGTCTCCTTCACCTTTTCACTTTACAGACTGTTGTGATAGCTGACATTTGAGATAGCTCCCTGTCTTCAATAGACTGTTAAGAGCTTTAGATGGCAGGTCTTGGTGCCCTAATGAGACGGCGTGTTTCAATCCTTCTCATAAGAAAAGACCATGGGACACCATAGGAGGAGCATAAACAATTTCCCACTGGACAAACTTATGTAAGGTTTGTAACAGCTTAGAGTATGTCCAGAAGGTGTGTACTGTACATGCACGTGGGAAACATATACAGACAGGTAATGAGACACAAGGAAAGGCGGCGACAATACAAGCATTAGAAAAGGAATGACAGACAAGTACAAGCCACGTTTTGTAGTTTCCACATGAGTAGGTGTTGTACTCACCTGTCTCGAACAAAGAGGTGGCGTTGGAGGTGCTGTCACAGTTGTGAGAGATGGCTGTTACATGGACCTGGTACTTCTCACCACATTTGGGCATGGGGATCTGGCAGCTGGTGGAGGACGATGTGCAGTTAAGGGACGCGCCAGTGCCATCGACGCCCACGGCCCTGTACATTTTGGCCCCGAATACCAAATCCCAAGTTACTGTAGCCATGGCACTGGAGCAGCTGTAGTCCACAGAGACGGTTGTCACCGGGTCAATGTCTAAAGAAAAACGTGTCAACAGATTATAAAGAAGTTAGAAAAATATTTTTTCAGTTTAACAGTGGCACCACCCCAAAAAAAATGTAATAGGGCTAGCCAGAAAAGAGGACAAACTTGGGGTGGCATACCAAAACCAAAAGCTGTGAATTGTCTGTTCAGCATCTCAGAGACCTCAGCGGTTAAATATGGTTAAATATGACATATTTTCGTATGTTTCGTATGTTTTATGCAACACTACCGCAAATGCCAAAGTTTATTTGGATTTTCGTTATTGGAGTTTCATAACAGTTTGTTCATACTGTTATGAACAGTATACTAACTAACTGTTAGTCTAACAGGGGTTTAGACCCTTATGGCATCTGATTGCCCCAAAACATAAGAACGTCACTATGTGAATGACTTTAAGGCCAACAAAATGAATTATATTTTTTCATGCATAGCCCATAGAACATATAATACATGACATATTTGTTGCATTAACAATACTTGATGGTATTTTCCACATTATCGCTTCAATACTTTTCTATTTATATGGGTTGATTTAGCATTTCTGTTTACTATTTTCACACATGCAGCAGTGTTCGGGGGGGTCCCCCCCAGACATCGAAGAAGGAAGGCAATGTCAACACAACACAACACAACACAAAAAATGTGTACCCAATCTGACAAAGGAACTCTATTGCTAAAATACTCACTAGAGGTAATGTGTATAACATTAGAGGCCTCCCCAGGAAGTAGGAATGCGTTGACAGATGAGACTCCCACTGTGTAGTTGGAGCAGGGCTCCAGATTAACAATGTCCATGTATGTCATTGAAGTGTTTCTGATGACCGGGGCTTTGCTGGGGTTGTCATTGCCCGTCACGGTCACTTGATAAAGCAAGACTTTGCTTACAGGGTTCCACGTTATTCGGGCTGTGCTCTTTCCCGTCGATACAAGAGTCACACCCGTTGGTGGCTGCACCACTTCCAAGAGAAAATACAGGTGTTATTCTAATGCATTTACAAATCCCTATTTAAGTGTAAAGGATTGGCTTGCACAAAGCTTGCTGTTAAGTAGTTTTCTGAGTATCAAGCTTCTTATTTTGCATTCCATATAATTCTATATAAAGGATGCCCTCTGACTAAAAATCAACAATACCAGCATCTTCCACCAGCACGTCATGTGCACTTACACGTCGTGATCGTCCTTGTATTACTACTGGCACCATTTCCGGCACTGTTTGATGAGTAAACGTAACAGTTGTATGTTGTAGAAGGAGTTAGGCCATTCACTTTTCCACCCAGGGTTGTGAAGGTCTGGTTGTATGATTTTGCGGGGGAACTAAACAACTCCACCACAAACAATATGTAGCTGTCCGCCCCTATCACGCTGGACCACTCTAACCTTATAGATGTACTGGAAAGAGCTTTGGAAGAGGTGATCTGAGATGTGGCAGGCACTGTGGGAATGTAAGATAAAGAATGCAACATTATTCAACAATTGGTTTCTTTTGTTTTGTCTAACTGACAACTTTAAAAAACAAAAGTTGTGTCTTTACCTGTTATGGTTGTTTTAACATCTGTGCACACAACATTCATAAACTCAAAGACCCTCAGTGTGACTTCATAGACACGTCCAGGTCTTAGCCCCTGAATCAGCCTCTGTGTGCTAGATGCATTCTGCATCACCACCAATGGGGCGATACTGGTGGAGTTCACAACTCTCAGGTCCAGTAAATAAACCGAAGCTGCAGGGTAGCTGCTCCATGCCACATTCAGCGTTGATGCGGAAGGAGAAGTCACTGACACAATATCACATCCTAGAAAAAGAAAGAAAGAAAGAAAGAATATTATATGTCCAGGAATATTATTTTCATATTCTTTTAGATTAAAAAGGTAAAATAAGGTTTATACTGAGCATTTTAAACATGCTTTTAGATAGATTTCCCCTTAGAAACAAACCAGATACCAACATACCAGACTATGTGTGCCTCAATTCTGAGCACACTGAGGAACATTTTAAGCAAATTATTATCATGCTATACTTTCAAAAATGTAACTTTTTCTTAATAATAATAATAATAATAATAATAATAATAATTGTAATAATAATAATAACAATAATTACAAAATTTTATGTTTATTTTTTATGTTATTTGTTTTTTTCTGTTATCAAAATGTCCCATTGCATGCTCAGAATTGAGGCACAATTATAATTCCATAGAATTTTGGGAAAATAAAGAATTGCTTGCTGTTTTGTAAAAAGAAGAAGAAGAAAGAAAGAAACGTGTAAGAAGTTTTAATAATAACATATCACAGTTGCTCTGACTGGTAAACAGTCTATTATTCACGAGGCGGCGGTCCTCTAGTGGTGGGTAGCAACTATTATCATTCAGTCATTCAGTTAATCAAATCTTCAGTCCATTTGATCCACCTCAAGTCTTTTGGTTAATATCTGTAATTTCACAAAAGGGTCCAAATCCTTATTGGATTTTAATTTTTTTGTGTGCATATTTTGAGACCACAGTTTTCCAATATAGAAAAGTAAAAATGAACTATATAGATATGAGGATTCACTGTGCTAATATTTGGATGAGAAACCTATTAAATACAAACATTCATATCAGTATATCTGTCTATCTATCTTGCCATATCAGTGATGGACAAAAGAATTGTAAGCATCTAGAAATCACTGTCGCTGTCTCCCCTCACATCAGCACGAACACAGAACACACTCACCTGTAGCCAAAACTTGTGTCTAAAAAAAGACAAAAAAACATTAGTTAGAAATGGTTACAAAATATGACCAAAAAACGAATGATACAACTAAAGCATTTAAAAAAAATAAAAAATGTACCTCTATGACAGACAATAGGATGACCGATGAATAAAACATCCACATCTTATCCATTGTAACTGTCGGCATTTTGGTCCGTTACTGTACATCCATATGTTCTGCACACAGCCTCTGATCTGAAATCTTCTACAGGCTGTGCGCTGTAGATCAACTTCATGGGAACCAATCAGGACGTCTTAAATGAGGACAGGTAAATGCCTGTGGGCTCCCTGTCATCATGAGAAGGAAACAAAGTATGTTGCCTTTTGGTGGATGGAAGGGGAGGGGCAAAAACCCCCACCCCATTACGCTCAAACTGCACTTTCTCCATGTTCCCTTTTCCCCATTTTATTTCTGTAATTCTAGAGTGCACTTCATGCACTGGACTAACTCAGCTTTGAAGGTGACATAAAAAGTGAGTTTTCTCCAAATATCTATATTTTTTTAATAAAGCTGACTTCCTAGTATATCGAAAAGGATTTCCCTGCTTTAAGGGAATATGATGTCATTCTGTATGACATACTGAGTGGCTGAAAAGTGACCCGAACCAAGTCCCTCTGCCACATCCTTCCTGGATTGATGTCATGTTTTTATAATATTTAATATGTTAATATTTTGGTTGTAATTTGTTTTTTGTATTGATTTGTTTTCCTATTTGTTTTTGCATTAAACCACAGCAAGGGAGCAAACTTAATTTATAAAGCACATAAGACTGTTACAAAGTGCTTTACAGAAAGAATACAGAGGAAAGATATAAAGTAGGCAGAGAAGACACCCAGGTGCTACTGTACACTTTGATGCCAGCAACCACATGAGAGAGTGTCTCCTTTTCAGGTATAACAATGTACTGGATTAACGGAACAATTGCCTTTTGAATTGTGGTGGCTTTTCACATTTTTGTGGTGAAGGTATCCAGGTTTATAAATAAGACCACATCAGGTTAAGAAAAATGATCCAGACATACACAGAGCTTTGATGGGTGAGGTATTTGCAAATCTCAATACTCTATATACTACAATAAACTGTATCCAAAGCATGTAGCCACTGAGAAGATGCATGCATATAACATGCATCCTGTGTGATGTTTGCTTCCCCCGTTCATCTTTTCCTAAACCCAACCTCCGTATAGATGGTTCCCATTTCGTGCTGGCCACCACAAAAAAAACGAGAAAAACGTGTTCTTGTACACGAATCAATAGATTAAAAAACGGGACAATTTCACGAACTGCCGTGAAACCGTGTTGTTAGTGCGACAGTCGCGAGGAGAAACTTCCTTTTAGGGATAAACCTCAGACAGACTAAGGCTCTTGGTAGGCGGTGTCTGACGGTGCCAGTTGGGGGTGTGATGAACAGTGGCAATTTTAGTCACAATAAAAATAATGGAACAATGACTAGAAACAGTGGTTGTAGTAATTTATGGCGTAGCAGGGCACTGCAGGGCCTTACAGGATGTAGCAGTTCATAGCAGGGCACTGCAGGGCATAGCAGGACGTAGCAGGGCATAGCAGGGCATTGCAGAGCGTAGCAGGGTGTAGCAGGGCATAACAGGGCGCCGAGCAGGACCATGGTGACAGCTGCTACCATGATTTAGGTGCCACCCAAATCCAAAGAAAACTGCGGGGGGGGGGGGGAACATAAGGACTCTGGGAAATAAGCTCCCCAGAGCTAAGTTAGTAACAAGCATCTCTGCAATACACCCTCCCCCGCCGGTCTAGGCGAACACTGCTCACTCCCTAACTATAAACTTTATCAAAGAGGAGAGTTTTAAGTTTACTCTTAAATGTGTGTGCATTCAAAGGCATTTGTTTGAAGAAACATGCTCAACTAGTAAACCACAATTTTCGTATATCAGATCAACTTAGATAAATAAGAGTATCATCAGCATAAAAGCATTTAAACATCACATCATGTTCTAACACTGGTTACATAGATACAGAACAATGTCGGTCCTACACTGTAAACACAGATTTATTTGTAATTAAACTTTTTAGTGGTCACTACTTCTTTCATTTTTTGTTAAAAACCAAATTCATTACTACATCACATTAGTTGTTTGTAATAATCATCTTAAGTATGCAGTGCACAGATCATATACAGCAGAGATAACTAAGGATGTTAAGTTTCTGTATGGGAGGGGTGGAGTAATTTGAACTCATGGGAAAAAATCTATATGTTCTGAACGGTTTCTCTTTCTTCAGTGTGTTTTAATAATGTTCTGTTAATGTTTTGTATGTGCATTCATGTTATCTGGGTCTTAGTTTTGTATGGTTGATTTAGTGTTCGTGTTTATCTACATTTATTGTTGCACCATGACCGAGACCCGGGTGGGGACTGATGGCCTCTGGGCAGTGAAGCTGAGTTCAAGGACAATTATACAGGTTGGAAATAAGTAACTTGATCACCTGAGAGAAATTTTGCACACACTCTTATACATTTGAAATTTCAGTGTTGTACGTGTGATGTGTACTCTCTGCTTTTCTGGAACAAATGTATTGAATACATTGTTCTTAAAACTATATTGTCATAAAGTAAAAATAATATTTATATTTTATATATATATATATATATATATTTCTTTTTTTTTAGTACGCGGTGTAGCATAATATTTTTATATTTCTGTTATGTTTCTTTGCATGTTTAAAGCTGTAGTGCGTAGTTTTTGTCTCCCCCATGAGGAATTCTAAGTAATGACAACAAAACTGTTGGTGCATCCACGTGATACAAGCCTTCCGTGATTGCGCAACTCTTCGGAAGAGGTAATTATCTTCACTCGATTTTTTGCATGCGAAAGTTGCCGGATGACACCAGTTTCTGAACATAGTCATACTGAGAAATACACAGAGAGTTTTGTGGAGCTGATAGTCTTAATTAGCTTTGTATCAACTCATTTGGTAATGGCTTAAAAAAAAAAAAAAAAGTTACGCACTAAAGCTTTAACTTAACATGCTTATTTTAGACAACATGAAAAATAACAACAACAAAAAATAATTTATGTTTACTAATAATTTTTAGTAATGACTACTAACGTAAACTTGATTTGTCTACTGCATCAACTTACTGCTCTGTGTTAATACAACTTGACCTGTTCAGTTTCACCTTGTGTAAAAACTTTAAGGCAACGGGTTTCCGCGCAAATTTCTAGTAAAGTCCACTAATTCGGGATTACAGTGTATGATCAATCCCTGAGGCACACCACAGATACTGTCAGGAAGGTGGAAGTGATACTTTCTACATACGTTTTCAAACAGGTTTCCTATTTTCACACTTTGGATAGGTCAACAAATGGAGCTTCAGTTTCACCCATTATCTGTGAAAATTCCTGGAAAAAACCCTCACTTCTCGACTACATGTAATATAAAACTTTATCATTATGAATTATTATGAAGAGCATGTTTCAGGAGAAATGGAAATTGACAATAACAGATGTCATTAGTCTTGTGTATAACGTAGTTTCAAATACATGTATCTATGTAACACCACATTTTTAGAATAGTTATACTGCTTATTATTGTTGCAGGAGAAACATTCCTCGGGCTGTTACCTGGAGTACACGTCAACTTTTAAATAATAGTAAGGCCAATAAGGTGTCTGTATTTATTTCTATTATTTCCCTATAATCCTGATTGTCAGTCTTTGTTGTCAAATAGGATTAAGAGCACATTGCCCTCAAAGCTACAGGTATGCAATTTCAGTGTATCATGTAAAACAGAGTAAAAGGCTGAAAAATATACCACAGACTGAAATGTATTCGCTGTTTCTATCTCTCCTAAATTATATTCTGCTGGTTTCCTCTCCTCTGCTAAAGTAGTATGGATAATATTGTAGTATTTATTTAGAAGCCGCCTTTTATATATTTTAGTGTTTTAATTCAGTGTTTTTACCTTTTGTTTTTTCATATTTATTCAGCAGAAAACAATTTGTCAGACTCTATGCAGCTTTCCTTGCAAGCAGCAGTAACAACAAAATATATTTCTTTTGGGTAGATTGGATCTTTACAGTCTTCTGTCCATGTTGGAGGGTTGGTGTTAAGGAGGTGGGGGGAGTGGAGGGGTTCACTGTAGGGCAAGAACGTTGAGAGGGAGAAATGATCAACCTGAACTCGGTGGGAAAACCAGTTATTACACACATCTCATCGTAGTTTCAGTACTGATTCATCACACTTAATAGGTGGTTGTTTTGTGCAAAAAGAACTTTCCTTGTGGAACTTTATATGCACAAAGCAGAATACAGCCTTGTCATACTGAGTCAGAGGCTATTGAAGATCATCTTATTTATCATCACAGACATAATAATATGCACGTGTCACGTTGCTGCTGCAGCTCTTCATCCTTGTCATCCTTTCCCTGAGTCATGTTCCCTCATTCTTCTGCCTGTGTTTTACAGACAGACATGTATCGATAAGTCCCAGAGGTAAAGACAGATAGAGATCAGCCTCACCTGTGCTTGTCTATACGCTATATGTTCTACTCAAACATTCACGCCTATTGTAACACGAGTGCACTATAGGCACAGTTAATTTATGGATGCTCGCGTTGAATAAAATGAGATAAAGTGCACATTGGTTTGATAAAGATATGGGTATCGTACGGAAGTTTGAAACTCTTTTCCTAAATTGGAATGAAAATCATAATTAAGCTTAAGTTACAGTTACAGCAAACTGTTACTTTGGATCCATAGTGGAGAAAGAGACCTGATACACACTCAAACATCAAGTCGCAGTTTTATTGCACAATTTTAGTGCTGAAGAGTACACAACACATAATCGACCTCAGATAGTGTTCCCTTTGTCAATTTTCATATGGTGCTTTGTCAATACTGTATCTGAATATGCTAATAAAGCCCTTATACTTTGATTTAGCAACAGTGATTGAAGAATTGTAGTACACTGATTTTCTTTTTTTTCATAGCGATTTAATGATTACATCACTCGCACATCTGTCAAAGAAGAAGGGTTGATATTCAGTTTCTTTCTATTTGTATGTCTGCAACTGAATTAAAATGATTCAAGCAAACATATCAGTTATTGGTATTTCATAGAATTCAATAATAAGTTAAGACTTTCTCTTTTGCTTATAGAGGGGTGATCATCATCATTTCTAGCCTGATCATCCACCCCTGGATAGTAAAACACATGGGCAATAACATCATGCAGGGACATTTTGGTAAGTTTCACCACTTTTACGTTCAGTGGAAGTCATCTCCTGAATGAAGAAGACCTACTATATTTCAGGATGTTTGTCTGATGGATTTTTTTCTGGATTCTTTTTGGAGGACTGAATATAGCTCATGTATCCAAGCCCACACACACACCTGAACAAAACATCTTCTACTTTATAAAGAAAACCCACACAAGATGCCTGCACACAATGTTGTAATGCAAAAACAATGTGCTTTATCGGTGGTGATGGTGCAGTGGATGTGACACATGCCTTTGGTGCGGGTTCGATTCCCACTGCGATACATCAACCAATGTGTCCTTGACCAACACACTTAACCCCTAGTTGCTCCAGAGGCGTGCGACTCTGACATTATATAGCAATTGTAAGTCGCTTTGGATAAAAGCGTCAGCTAAATGTAATGAACAAAACATCTTCTACTTTATAAAGAAAACCCACACAAGATGCCTGCACACAATGTTGTAATGCAAAAACAATGTGCTTTATTGTTATCTGTCAACAGAGAGAAAACAAATCCAATGAAAGCAGCAATCTGATCAGACGTATCGTCCACAGGACTTGCTATGCATGACTCCGGGCTAACGAGATGGATACCTGCGGCCCCACTTTTAACTGACCCTCTTCTGGGTCACCAACCAGCTTTACAACCCAGAGGCATGTCATATAGCCGCCGCATGGAGGTCTTCTACTTGGAGATGTCCTAATCTTATTTTAAATTTATTTTGCCTTTCAATGACTACAGTATTGCCATGATTCATTTATCTGGAAGGTTCACTGTGAAGTTTCTATTTCTGCTCCTTTTTCATTTTAACTAGATGTCATTAACATGTTGAGGTTACATCAGGTCTTATTATGAAAGGGCAACTGCATTGATTAAACATGAGGAATAGCAGAATAGAAGATAAAATAACATGCAGCCTACTTTAAAAAAAAAAAAATTAAAAATAATTTGGATTAATGCCCACAGTTATTTATTTAGAATATATAGAGTTTTAATTCAGTGTTTTTACCTTTTGTTTTTTCATATTTATTCAGCAGAAAACAATTTGTCAGACTCTATGCAGCTTTCCTTGCAAGCAGCAGTAACAACAAAATATATTTCTTTTGGGTAGATTGGATCTTTACAGTCTTCTGTCCATGTTGGAGGGTTGGTGTTAAGGAGGTGGGGGGAGTGGAGGGGTTCACTGTAGGGCAAGAATGATGAGAGGGAGAAATGATCAACCTGAACTTGGTGGGAAAACCAGTTATTACACACATCTCATCGTAGTTTCAGTACTGATTCATCACACTCAATAGGTGGTTGTTTTGTGCAAAAAGAACTTTCCTTGTGGAACTTTATATGCACAAAGCAGAATACAGCCTTGTCATACTGAGTCAGAGGCTATTGAAGATCATCTTATTTATCATCACAGACATAATAATATGCACGTGTCACGTTGCTGCTGCAGCTCTCCATCCTTGTCATCCTTTCCCTGAGTCATGTTCCCTCATTCTTCTGCCTGTGTTTTACAGACAGACATGTATCGATAAGTCCCAGAGGTAAAGACAGATAGAGATCAGCCTCACCTGTGCTTGTCTGTACGCTATATGTTCTACTCAAACATTCACGCCTATTGTAACACGAATGCACTATAGGCACAGTTAATTTATGAATGCTCGCGTTGATGTCATAAGATACCCTTTAAGCTGTGCAGTAGCATAATGGATGTGTCCTGTGAAAACAGCTTTTTATCAATTTGGTACACACGTGTTCACAATCACAAAGCACTGTAACTATACTATACTATAACTCCAAGTGGTCTGTAGACAGTGTGTTCTTATCTGGAGTGAGTTGAGTGACAATAAACTTACCGTACTTAATTCACACTTCGTCTTTTACGAGAGATCACTTAAGAAGGAGAGAAACAAGGTTTCAGTGCAGTCGCAGTTTTCAAACAGCTCATAACTTAATAAAAGTTTATAAGAATAGTTCTGACATTTTGATAAACACGATTATTCGCTTTCTTGCCGAGAGTTAGATCAGAAGATCGATACCGCTCTCATGTCTGTGTGCTAAATATGAAGCTACAGCCAGCAGCCGGTTAGCTTAGCTTAGCATAAAGAGTGAGAACAGGGGAGAACATCATCTCATCTAATACTTAGCAAAATGTCAAACTATTCCTTTAAATACTGCAAAACAAAAAGTGAAGTTTAGAGGATACTTACCCATGGCAGCATTACCTCCCGGGCAGGGAACTGAGAATATGACGAAAATGAACACATTAATGCCACTTGTTACCAATTAATTATGAAAACAAATCAAATCACATCAAATGTGTGATATTAGTCATTTACACACTCCATCCACTTTATGACTCACCTGAGTATGTCCTGGGTTGACAGAAGCTGACTTTGATCCCATTCTGTCCCACTGGTGCCGCCACTACTCTGTAGACGTCCCCACACGTTTCCTCCTGGATGTCACAGTATTTGCTGTCGGCAGCTGCGATACAGGTGTAGTTGGCTGCTGTCCCGTACAGCTGTACTGTGTGGTTCTGCATCTGAGGGCCCAAAGAGCTCCAGTACACCCTGAGGGAGTTGTTGGCCCTGCGATAGAGCTTGACGCTGGTTGGACAACAGGCACCTACAAGAATGAGTTTGAAAAAGTTGAGTTTGTGGTGGTGTTCATGTGGAAACTTTATTACTACTGACCATTTCCAACTGTCATTATTCATCCCTCATCTCGCATATTCAAACAGGCATCCGTGTGTATGTTTTTGTGTGTGTGTGCATGTATGTTTTTGTCCTCACTGGATGAGAATCCGCGATATTTGCACTCTGACTTGTGTCCCGTGCTGCTGATGGACTCCAGGTTAACGCTGTAGTTGGTGCCACAGGTGATGCATCCCATCAGGCAGTGGGTGTCCATGGTGTGGCACTTTGCATTCCCGCGCGGCGACATCAGGGTGGTGATGTAGGAGCGAGCTCCGCTGCCAGGTGACCAGGTCACGTTGGTCATAGCCTGGGTGACCTGGGTCACATTCACATACATGGGGCAGCAAGGACCTTGGGGAGTGAATTACAGAACAATAATCGATACTGGATTGAATGTATGTATAATGAGCAGGGCTTGAAATCAACATTCGACCACACGCCAAATGCGGATGAAATTTGCCATTGTTGGGTGAAACTGTCAATCGACATGACCCGTTGGCTGGTAGCCAATTAGAATTGAATGATTCATTAGTCCACTATTTCCTTGGATTTGAGGAAAAAAATGTGGCAGCACATTACTGGGGTGAAGACAACAAGCAACCAACAAAAAGATGAGGATGATTCAAAGAAAAGTTAAAGCAGACGTTTTAATACCAAGTGGACAGTTGGTGACAATGGCAAGGTTAGTGAGTGGTTAAATTACGACAGCAGTACAGAACAAATGTACTGCAGTGCAATATTGTTTTATAGTTATATTGTTTATATATATTGTTTAATATAATGCAGTATTGATTTTGTTAATAACTTAACAGCACTTAAGTTCAAGAACGATGCTTGTGCATTTCCTGTATTTCCCCTTTATGAGGCAAAAAAAAAATTGGCTGGTACAAAGTCTGTGTGGCTGGTGGTCAAAAAAGTTTGCTCCAAGTCCTGATAATGAAAATATATAAAATGGACAAAAACAATTGTTGAATGGTTCAGCTGGGATAGTTACAAAAATGGATGAAATGACAATCAAATATTTTAGACCCAATAAGAAGACACTTGGCCCTCTAAGAAAAACTTGTGATTTTTTGGACTGCATATATAAAATTGATGTGACATTCAGTCCTACTGATAACCAATCATACTGTCATACCTGTTTCCAAAGGTTTACTGTATCCAGGTAGACTTCTCCCCACAGTTGTCATGGCCACTGCCATGACCTCATAGGTTGAACCACAGGGCAGCTGTGTGAGCTCACAGGAGCCGTTTCTAGACTGGCACGAGTGTGTGTCATAGCGTCCGATGGCTGTGATGGTATAATTTGTGTTGGGGCTGTTGGGGGTAAGGAAGTGGACTCTGTACGTGGAGTTGTTGGTCTGCGTCATATTCACGATCTCTGGAGCACACGGAGCTGTTTTCATACCAAAAACACATAATGTTATTGCAGCAGATTGAGGAATTATTGTAATGAAGTAGTTTCAGATAATATGACGATTCACTTTCTTGCCAAGAGTTACATGAAAGGATTGATACCACTCTCATGTCTGTACGGTAAATATGAAGCCACCTTCATCAACTGGTTGGCTTAGCTTAGCACAAAGACTGGAAACAGGGGAAACAGCTAGCCTGGCTATGTCCAAAGGTAACAAAGTACGCATAACATCACCTCTAAAGCTCATTGATGAACATAGTATATCTCATTTGTTTAGGCCCTACAAAATTAAAGTGTATATGTGCTTGTAGGGCTTTGGACAGAGGCAGGCTAGCTGTTTCCAGCTAAGATAAGCTAACCGGCTGCTGTATGTGACTTCATATACAGTATATTGCACAGTCGTGAGAGTGGTATCAATCCTCTCATCTAATTCTTGACAACAAAGCAAAGATAAGTAGTATTTCCTAAAATGTTGAACTAGCATTAGGCTACTGTGTTATGTTTTAGATGTTTGATATTTTAGGTTTATCTCACACAATTCCCTGCCTTCCCTCTCTTGTTTGTATGTGGATAAGTGTGTATTTGTGAGGTGAGATGTCACTCTAAATACCCCCATTAATACCTGTCTCATGTGTCTGGGGTGTGCAGGTGCGGTTGCATCCTCGTAACTCGCTGCAAGGTGTGACGGTCACAGTATAAGCTGTGTTGCACCTCAAATCTGACAGCGCACACACTGGCGCTGTGTCGTTACAGTGGATGACATCATTAGTCTCTGCCGCCGTTGTCTCGTACAGCTCGGCCCCTTTGACAGGCGACCAATTGATCTCTAGGGTCTCTGTAGAAACTAGATTTACGCTAACACCCTGTGGGCAACAAGGAACTGGGGGAGAGGTGGGGAGTAAAAATGCAAAAATAGGTGAGAACATTAATCAACAAAGGACTATACTGATGACTTTACATGTTTTAAAATTATTTTACACCATCCAGACAGTCATTGTTTCCACCTGTCAACTTGCATGTACTTAAAACTATTTTTTTTCTCCAAATGTATCTTTTTGACTACAAAAGGTGCAAGTGTAACTAATAATATGGGCTCTGTGTCCCAGAAAGCCTTGCAAGTGTGCTTAAAGCTGAGGTAGGCAGTTTTTTTGTGTCATTATATTGTAATTCAAGTGGACTAAGAGAAAACTAGATTTCTGCACTTCCTTTTGGCTTTGTTTTCAGGCTTTAGAAAATCTAGCCGGTGATAGGAGACTTTGACCAATCACAGGTAATTTCAGAGCGAGGGCATTCCCATTGGCTGTTCTACACATGCAGATGGCGTGCTGCAAGTCCCTTCAGATGGTGACATGGCGAAATATCCTGCAAAAAAAGTATCTATTCCAGCATTAGTAACAACTGCCTACTAGGCAAAGCAACTCCAAAAAAGAAAGACAGACGGTCATTTTCATAGGATTGCTACTATATAACGGTATGAGGATCTCAATCACAAACGGGATAATTGAAATGAATGACTCGTACTGTTTACTGTATGAAGCGTGTGCATATGCCAGTGCTGGTCTGGTGGGAGGGGCATAGGACAGAGAGGGGAGAGCTGCAGGAGGAGGACTATATTTTAAAATTCTGTCTTTTTCTTTTTGCCTTTTCCAAAAAACTGCCTACCCCAGCTTCATTTGGACTTTTCATATGTTAAACAGTGCTGTTGAACAGCCACAGGTTACATTTTTGATGTGAAAGTAGCTGTTGATAAAAAGTAATACTTTGGAAGATCATTGGAAGATACACACAATGTGAAGTTAATGAGCTAAATAAAAACAAAACCACTTGTATGGTCCTTATTGATAACAAAAACATGCATCAGTGCTGGTACTACATGTGGGTGCTTCTGGTCCTACTGGTGGTGTAGTTGCGGACGTTTGCGTAAGGGCTGGAGCCGGCCTCGTTGTAGGGGAAGACGGTGGTGAGGTAGGTGTAGCCACACACGCAGGAAAATGGACAGGTGGTTTTAGTGGTGTTACAAGACTTCTCAGTCCCGTCGTCCCTCTTTATGAAAGCCATATAGTACTCCACTAGTGGCACCTCATTCCACACAAGCGAGCAGTTGCCTGCTTTGGGCTCTTCCACCCAGATGTTCTCTGGGGGACACGGATCTGTCAGAGAAAGAGGGGTAGAGGTTCAGAAAAAATAGGAACTTCACTTGTGAAAGGAAAAGTTTGATATTTTGGGAAATACCCTTATTTGGTTTTCTTGCTGAGTGGTATCACTTTTCTCATTTAATTTAAGCAAATAAGCATACTTCCCAAAATGTCAAACTATTCTTTTAAACATGTAGGATTGTATGTTGTATGTGGCTCTGGTTGTGTGTGATATACCCACATGTAATGTATTTTTGTGGTTTCGAGGGGCTGCTGGGCCCAGCGTCATTATAGGCTGTGACAGTGACAGAGTGGTTCTGGCCACACTCCACAGGTGTGATAAAACAGTAACCACTAACTGTTGAAGTACAGTTTTGACGATTAGTGGTCCAGGCCACATAGGTATCCGCTCCCTGCGCTGACATCCAGTACACAGCAATCCCGAGAGACCGGCCCTGAGTCACTTCGACGTAGGTCACATCTGGGCTTGGAGGGCCTGGAAGTGAAATCACAAGGAAATGAGTAACAATATCTGATACATTCATGTTCTACATCAGGGGTCATCAACGTTTAAGGACCCCTTAACTGAGAGAGAGATGGATCAGGGACCCCCTACTACATATATTGCATAAAATTAAGTTGCATACTAAACTAGGTGGGTGGCCTAAAGCCTTTATACGTACCCTTTATAGTGCATAGAATACTAAGCTATTAAAATAATTGTTGGCATTATTTTTTTATCAACCAATGTGTAATATACACATTCATTGTATCTGTGGATGGCTTCCTTAGTGATTACCTTACCTATAGGCCAGTAAGCCCATCATTAGTTTTATTTTTTTTTCACAAATAGGCTGATTTATATTTGTTAATAATATGTTGGATTCATGTTAAGACATCTCATCGTGTTTACGTGTGATCTGGCAGATGGTGAGGTCGTCTCCAGCTCGACCCGCTGCGTCCCAGGCTGTGCCTTTTATACAGTAGGTGGTCCCTGCTTCAAGGCCACCAAAGCGCACTATGGTGTCTGTGGTGTTGAGTTTGTTGCGGGACATGGAGCCCTCCCGGATGATGCAGAGCGTGTAGAGGACAGCGTTTTCCACCGGGCTCCAGGTCACAAGGATGGTGCCGTTGTCAGGAGAGGTGGTGTTTAACTTGGGCGCCATTACCACTACAGACAGATCAAGGTGGACAGTCATGACGGGTAATGTGAAAAGATACTGATACACAGATTTCTTACTTCTACTCTCCTGACTTGAATTTTTTTGTAAGAGATGTGAGATGGAAACAGTTTCCCTGTGATTATGTTACATTACTCCTTCGGGGAAAGGAGACAACCCAGTTCTCATGGATTTGCTTTTCATATTATGAGAATAGTTAATTGCAAAGGCATGGATAAAGTTTCCACCCTTGTGTGTTGGCTGCAAAGAGCAGAGACTCTGTGACAATGGGCGGTGAAATGACGCCGTTATGGCCGGCAGGGTGAGCTAACAAACTATTGTCCTACAGGGTCAACAGAAAAGGCTGCCTTTCACTTTGCAAACACTGATTACCATCTTTAGTAAACTGCTTGTAATGTGTAGTGTCCGTCCGGACATGTGAAAGTGAAAAAGGTCATTATTATTCAATTCTATAGATTATTAGTGATAATAGTGTTAGTGTTAAATCAGTGTTGTCTAAACTGTAATCAGTTGTTCAATCTTCTATCACTATTTGAAATGCTGAAGTCACATTGTGAAGGGTTTTTAGGACTCTTTAAGACTTTTGGTCCGTACCTGTCCTGGCCTCGATGGGGTACGAGGGCTGGCTCCTCCCCCCAGAGTTGACTGACATGACACTCAGCCTGTAGTCCGTGTAGGGCTGGAGCTGCACCACGGTGCCGGGGGAACTGCTCACCACCGTCTCAGAGAAGAAATTACTGGTCTTCGACTCTGCCCTCAGGAGGTAGCTGCTTGCCCCGGAAACAGTTGTGAACTCCACAGTGATGCTGTCGCTGTGTTTGGAGTAGGCCTGTGCAATGCTGGGGACGTCAGGAGCTGGAGAGCAAATGATAGAAGCAGTATGATAGATAACAAAATAAAGTAGGTTACTTTATTGATTGATGATTTATAACAGTTTCTGTATTTATACAGAAATATACTATAAATGCAAAAAGTAACTAAGTACATTTACTCTACTACTATACTTAAGTACACTTTTGTGTAGTATTTGTACTTTCCTTAGTAGCTCTTATGCTACTTTATACTTATACGCCACCATATTTAAGAAAGAATATTGTACTTTTTACTCCACTAAATTTATTTGAAAGCTACGGCTACTACTTTCTATACAGATAAGGACTGTTTACTCAAAACATGAGAAGATTTTATAAATTAAGGCCAGAATTAACTGTTTTTTTCTTGTCTATTAATTGTTTGGTCAATTTAACTTCTAAAAATAGTAAAAAAAAAATGTCCCAGAGCCCAATGTGATGTCTACAAACATTTTCCCAATGTGATGTCTACAAACTGTTTTGTTTTGTCTGACCGACAGTCCAAAGATATTCAGTTTATAAAGACAACCCACGGGGAAAAGCAACAAATCCTCACAGCGGAGAAGCTGCAGCCGGAGAATGGTTGGCATTTCATGGGAAAAATGATAATTAATTGATGACCAAAATAGTTAGCAGATTCATTTCTGAGGACTTCGTCCACCACTGTAGAAATGTAAGACACGTGTCTTTATGGATATTATCTGAATGTGAATCATCCACCAGGACTCATTTTCCTCCTTTACCTCTCCTCGCTGTTGTCACTGACCTGTGGTCTCCTGTGTCGCTGCACTGCTGAGGACATTGAGAGCATTGTCCATGGCTTCTAGCTTCATGATGTACACTGTGTTTGGTGACAGGGAGTTGACTGAGCCCATCACGACGTTGCCACTGAACTGAGTGAAGACTGATGGTCCCGGGGAGTTCCTGGGTGTTGCTGTGATCTTGTAGGAGCTGGCTCCAGTGTAG
Organism: Sander vitreus; assembly: GCF_031162955.1. Lineage (NCBI taxonomy): Eukaryota > Metazoa > Chordata > Actinopteri > Perciformes > Percidae > Sander > Sander vitreus. Next base: position 9,610,814 of record NC_135866.1, read on the forward strand.
CCGCTCCACTGCACTGTCATACTCTTAGATGTGACTGTAAACACTGACACTGTGACGGCTGACGGAGATAGAGAAGAAAGCAATGATGGGATACATTCAAATAGGCTTATAGGTGATGTTATCATATTTTGGGGAAATAAAAAAACAGCCTGATGCTTTTTAAGGTAATTTGCATTTCAAATTAAGGAATACTATATGTGAGTTTGGGACAGTGCCTGAAATGGTACCGGCACGTCTGATTTTATTTCCACATGAGTACCCTTACTTCTAATTGTTATTAACAGTATTATAATTTGGCAAATATTTATACCAAAAAAAGGCTATATTTGATGATTTCTTGGAGAGAAAAAACAAGCAATACTACGTAAAATTGGATATTCAGCGCCCCAATATAGCCCAAATTGAATGATCCTTTGTTTCATAACCACATTTTCAGAAACTGCGACGATTCAACTGTGAGATTAGTTGAATCAGGCTCCTTAGATCGAATAGTCGACTATTCGGGGTCACCCTTACAAGATGTACTGTATGACTATAAATATATCCAAGACACATGCAATGATCGTGTCATGGAACGGCTGAATTATGGTACCTACACCTTTTTTGGGTCCCATTCAGGCACTGGTTTGGGATCATTGTAACGTATCTTAAGGCAAATGTAAAAAAAGATCATTTACCACTTTGAGCAGCACAAATCTGAAAATGAAAAGAAAACGTGGCAGGTTAATGACTGAAACAAGGAAATAACCCTGATGATAAATGACAGGAAATGCAGTATTTTCAAGACAGGACATCATTCCAAGGGTAGCAAGCTATTGGTATTTCACATTATATCCTGAGGCTAATTATGAAGCAGGATTTAATGCCTGTATCATATTCTCGGCGCATGAGAGGCAGCAGGCTGCACATTACCTTCACTCAACACAGATTTCAGGACTGGTCAGCGCAGGTATTTCTTTCAGGTCGGAATGAATTTGTCTATTGAGCTAAGGTTGGGCATGCCACACACACTTGTTGAAAGCAGTGACACTCAAAAGAGCCAGTGTTCACATGTTTCAAAAGTCCTCCCTTTACACACACTATTATTTATCTGGATGTTTAAAATAAGCACTTAACAAAGATAGGGAAACTTGCCAACCAATGCACACTGATGCTGGTAAAATTGTTCTTTGTACTGTATTCTTGTGAAAACATTTAAGAGATAGTCAGTGTACAGTTAGAAACAGATCCCATCTCTTACCTCTGTGAATGTGAATAAAATCAAAAGTTTCAGCATCTTTGACTTAGTTTCCCCCATGCCTTCAACGTTTTTCTGCTGCCTTGAGGCGAGATGTGTGATGCTGTTTCTCAAAATGACTCCAGGGAAGTAGCTCAGGCTTAAATTTAACTTTTTTTTTTTTTTTGTCCCCCCTTCCCTCCCTCTCTTTCAAATGAAACGACAGGTCCTTTATTGTTTCAGCAAATACCAAAGAGCCCAAAGGCTGTAACTCCTCCCCACAGGGGTTTCTGGGCGGCCTATCAGAGTGAGCCGAGTATGCTCATCTTTGTAAGACGAGAATATCGATAAAAATCAACTGTGTAGCAGACTTTACAGTTTTGCAACCATCTCTTAATTGATTCTTGTCTTGTAGTGTTGAAATATTTTTCTCCCCCAAAGAACTATACCCAAACATCCCAGTTGAGGAATATGCATCATTATACCTTACATAAAAAAGTAACTTGACACAAGCGATGACCTGTTTCTGTCTGAAAGGAAGATGTTTAAGGTTTCATCCAAACAATATTTGTTTCTCATTGGCTCTTATCTTGTGATAGATGAAACCTCTTTTTGAGCCTTTATTCATTTTGACCTCAATTCGTCAACACAAATCTATCAACGACACTGAGTTCACTGTAAATACAGATATGACATGTTAGTTGGGTGTCAATAAAGTATAGCATTTGCAGCGCAAAACAGTTGTTGTCTTAGTATGTATACAATACACTTGTTTATATTCTCTGATGTAGATACAGTTAATGTATCTGCTTTAGAATCAGCTGAGCTCAATTGGCACTTTCACCACAACACTGACAAACCAGCAGAAACAAGCAGGCTTATGTCATCACACACTTACCCTTACTTACCGTACTCTATACTGTATGTACAGTACAATACTGTGTAAGTGCCATAGTTCCAGTTAAGGTAACAAAGCTATGTTATCATAATAGCTTTTCTCTTCCCCAGTGGCTGAGTATCTGCCTCAGGTGTGTATTATAACGATGGGCTGGGAGGATTCCAGTGGACCAGATAAACTTGTTTGTGCATAAAAGCCAAAAGGAGTTCAAAGAACAAAAAGTATTCAATATTGTTTTGTATGTTCCAGCATACTTCAGTATGTGGTAAATGATACTGTGTTAATAATTGTTTTGTGTTATTAACTATTTGAAAACTTTGAGACACAAGTGACGAAGAATTAAGAGTTAGGTAGGGTTAGGTACCGAAACCGGTTCCTACGCAACCGGCAGGAATCGGACTGGATTAGAACGCAAATTTCGGTTCCAATTAATGTGTCGACTGAAATATTTTCCCTCTGTCGCTCCGAAACGGACGTAAAAATATCACACTTTCTCTATAGTCTACCGTTAGCTAGCTACCATAAATGTAGGCTACTTTTAAAATGCCATATTTTCCCTCTGGGCTCACCAAAACGGACGTAAAAGCATATTACGGCTACCACGTCTATAAAAGATTCTTTCTTTGATGTCATTTTTCAGTTTTTCAAAAATCCGGTTAGGAATCGGAATCATTTTAAAAGTACCGGTTCGGCATCGGAATTGTAGAAATCCAAACGATACCCAACTCTAGAATTAAGATTGTGTTAATCAAGTTAGACAACACAGTAGAAACAGGAGAAACAGTACTCACATTTCCATATGGACATTAAATGTTTTATCTTTCTATAACAATTGCTCCTTCCTGAAATGTTCCTTCTTGGAATGGAAGGGATGGGAGACAAAATCCACTGTCCTGGTTCCGTGAAAAATAGATATTCAAATGTATATCTCAACTTAGAATGAGGCTCAAGCAGTCTGTATAAGTCAAATCAAGTGACTGTCCTCAAAAGACTTTTTAGTACATAAGTCCCTCTTTTTGCACAGAATGAAATCTGTGGATTTGCTCCTCCATTACTTACCCTGGAAGCACTCAAGGAAAGATCTTATTTGCCAGTATGGGAAGAAGGCATGAGAAGATACAAGTGAAAACTGATTTAAGACAGAAATTTGTGCACTCATCCTTTAAAGAAGAAGAAGAAGACATTTATTGAACTTTTGGTAGAGACCACAAACACGAGAACCCACCTGCAGCTACAGTTGTGTTCAAAATAATAGCAGTCCAACATCTCTAACCTCATAAATCTAATTTTTTGGTAGAAGTGATATTTCTACATGGCAAATAATTTACCAGTAAGTGTTGTAGAGTCATAGAAAACCAACAGAACCAACAGTCATGATATGCATGCTGCTAATTCTGTGTAATTGAATCTGTAATTGAAAGAGGCATGTTCAAAGTAATAGCAGTGTTGTGTTCAATTAGTGAGGTGATGTGAAGAAACAGGTGTCAATTATGGGCCATATTTAAGGAAGGAAGGAAGCAAATGTTGTGCATGCTGGTTATAGTGAATTTCACACTGAAATACTCAGCAAAATGGGTCGTTCCAGACGTTGCTCTGAGGAACAGCGGACTTTGGTTCAAAAGTTGATTGGAGAGGGGAAAACATATAAAGAAGTGCAGATAATTATAGGCTGCTCAACCAAAATTATTTCAAATGCCTTGAAATGGCATCCAAAGCATGAACGACGTGGGAAAAAACGGTCAACTACCATTCGAATGGATCAAAGAATTGCCAAAATGGCAAAGGCTCAACCAATGATCAGCTCCAGGAAAATCAAAGAAGACTTAAAGTTACCTGTGAGTACTGTTACGATCAGAAGAAGGCTATGTGAAGCAAAGCTATCAGCTAGAAGCCCCCGCAAAGTCCCATTGCTGAAAAAAAGACATGTACTGAATAGGCTGAAATTTGCCAAAGGACACATTGACTGGCCAAAGGAGAAATGGGGCAACATTCAGTGGACTGATGAGAGCAAAATTGTTCTTTTTGGGTTTAGGGGCCGCAGACGACCCCCATGCACTGAATTCAAGCCACAGTACACTGTGAAGACAGTAAACCATGGTGGTGCAAAAATCATGTTATGGGGATGTTTCTCATACTGTGGTGTTGGGCCTATTTATCACATACCAGGGATCATGGATCAGTTTCAATACATCAAAATACTTGAAGAGGTCATGTTGCCTTATGCTGAAGAGGAAATGCCTTTGAAATGGGTCTTTCAACAAGACAATGACCCAAAACACACCATTAAGCGAGCAAAGTCTTGGTTCCAGATGAACAAGATTGATGTTATGGAGTGGCCAGCCCAATCCCCAGACCTCAATCCCATAGAAAACTTGTGGGGTGACATCAACAATGCTGTTTCTGAGGCAAAACCCAGTAATGCAGAGGAATTGTGGAATGTAGTTCAATGGTCCTGGGCTGGAATACCTGTTCACAGGTGCCAGAAGTTGATAGACTCCATGCAACACAGATGTGAAGCAGTTGTCAGAAATAATGGTTATGCAACTAAATATTAGTGCAGTGATTCAAAGTAAAGCAAACCCTTGAGACATTTTTCAGTTTATACAGTAAATGTTTCAGTTTGTAAAGAACAGCCTAATATTCCTTTTTCTTCACTTTCTTTAAAGGTATAACACAAACGTGATCAATTTTGGTCATGTTTTGATTTGGAATTGAATGTGCAGTGTTCCCAATCCATTGATATTATGGAATTAAAAGCTATTCTAAGGATTTTGACTTTTTTTAAACACACTGCTATTATTCTGAACACAACTGTATATAAGATGACAGTGCCAATGACAGCAGCTTTTCCTGTACCATTCCAAGTCAAGTCCTTAGACCACTGCTCATGAGAGGGAAATTAATCTAATAAAGATATCCCTTTTCGAGAAAACATGAGTCATCTGGCCATCACAAAGACGTGGAATACTAACGGATTTCCTTTGTCTTTTTTTGCACCTGTTAGGTATTGAATTCATGTTGGTTTTTATGTGGGGAAACCCTTTGCACCTCCACCACCAACATCAGTTTTGTCTCATAGTAAGGTTACTCAATGGTTTTTCTATTTTCTATAAATAGTTTGGCTGGCCATTTGCAATATATAAAGTATTTTACTGCACAGTATTTTAGCTTCCCACCTACAGTGGACATTTAGGATTCTACAACTGTGCTAATTAAAAATGGCTCATTACACATTCAACATTAGTCACTGAAATGTCTGTGTTTAAATGTGAGAGATCAACTGCATTCATAGACTACAGTCTATGACTGCACTGGTTGAAGAGTCATGCTTGCTTCACAGTGACTTCTTCCTGTTGATGGCCCAGAGGTCAATGCACACTGAGAACTTTATCCGCTCTTTGAACAATCAGATGGAACCGTTCGGGAATGTTGTTTGGACACATCTTCTTTCCTGATACCCCCCTAAGAACAACCGTCAAACTAGATACCCCACAACAAAATGTGAACACAGCCCGGCACCAGCAAAGCCCTGCAAACAGAAACTCAGTAAGAAGACACTGTCGCTACACCCACAGGCCAGCAGGGATGCACATTAGAGGTGCCAAATGAGAAAATCGGGCTAAAAGGACAAAAGTTACTCATTCAAACTAAAGGCAGAGAGGGATTTTTCTGAGATGTAATATTACAAATCTGGCCTACTTTTAAGTGGCTTAACCTCTTCTCCTAACCCTGTGACTGCTTATGTGTACTGGATAGCTTATAGTTGGGGAGCAGGTAAAATAAAACAAAGCAAAAGGGTTAGGTGACTCAAGTGGACTGACACGGAGAATTGTGAAAAGATAAAGTTTATTGCTTCATCTGCTGAGTGATTGATTGTACTGTGACTGCTGTTGCCCCCTAACAAGAGGTCACAACTGGATCACATTGTTTCTGCTATCAAAAATATAGTGTCAGAAAGTCATTTTCTCCCACTGTAGTGGCTATAACGTATTTTTGGTTACATTTTACAAACCGGTCAGAATAAAATTGAGATGCTGGAGAATTTTTTTAAACATTTTTTTTTTTAATATAAACAAAATGCTGCCGTCAACAAACATATGCTTTTCAAGAAAAATCCAAAAACCTTACATTATACAGGTGGTTATAATATCTAATAAAATATATTTTTGCAGTGTGATTTCAGACTTTTCTATGTATAAATACACAAACAAACCATGTAAAAAAACAATAACTTAACACAAACAGGTCCTTAAATAACTTATCATTCAAAAAAGATATGTTCTACATAGGCCTCAGGAATCAGTGACTGGCAGAGTAAACTGGTGTGTTATAATGCGTGGTGTTTCCTGCCCCCTGGTGGCTGCATGCTGTGATGTTTCCTGTGGACTTGAGTCTCAGCCAGGTCTGCTGACAGTCTCTTGGCCATTCGGTCGGTGGTCCTCTTCATGCTGCGGGCCACCTCAATAGCCTGGTCTAGAGTCCTGTTCATGTCTTCCTCCTAGAAAACAGTTAGCAGACTTTAATATGAAATTGTTGGCTCTTTTTTTTGGAGAATCACAGCAGATGTTCTTTTATACAGGGAGAATCTCAGCAGACATGCATGTGAAGAAATCTCACCTTGTTCCCTCTGCGTCTGCCTGTCCTGCTGCCAGTCTTTGAGGGCATTGATACTGGGGATGGTGTCCGCTGGAAGTACACATTACTGGGCAGGAGGGCCGAATCTGACTGGGTGGAGCGCTTTCTGTGATGGGACATGGACTGCAGAGGCGGCTCCCTTACTTTATAGCTGGATTGGAGTACACACAGCAAGAAAGAATGAGTCCACTTTACCAGAACTATATCATTTAATATCTTTACCTCTGGTTAATATCTGTGTGCTTTCAGTAAGTGATGTGTGTGTGTTTACCTCGCAGGCAGGCTGCTGGAGGAGCCGTAGCTGACCTGGAGAAGAGACTTCTGGAGAGATGCAGAGGAGAAAAGAGACCACCTCTCCTTGGAGTAAAAACTCTCCGTGACGGCTGCTGATCACAGGAACATAACATAAGAAGCACTACAGTATATGTACCAATAGAACACAATACTGATAATCATGGTGATGATTCCGATGACTCGTAAAGATGTGCATGCTAAATAACTCCTGCCATTGCCCTTGTTGTAGGTACTGGCATTACAACTGGAGTTGGTCTCCGGGCGCTGACCACTGCTCCTCATTAGTTAGGATGGGCAGAAGATACATTCCTCGTATGTATAAATGGACTATGATATATCTCTGCCCTGTTTCAACACTGTTACTATTACAGATGGATCAACAAAAAGTACATTCCCAGGATAATGGCCTGACATTCCCTCACCTTCCGCTCTCTGTGTAGTGCCGTTCTCCAACTCTGTTCGCTTCGGGAACTACAACAAACTTCAAGCTAGCAAGCTACACACTGAAAAAGGCAAGTTTTGAAGAAAACAACAAGGCAGGTCTGCTTGGTTCTTACGGGGAATGATTGTAAAGATTAACAAAGCATACTCTCTAACTGGGTCGTTGTGGGACCGATTACACACGCCCGAGACACTAGTAAGAGCAAATGAGGTTAAACCATGTATCCAGCTAATTTAAATAGCTCACATTTCTGTATTGTGTGAACAGTTAATTTAATATTGTATGTGACGTTTTCTTTTGCGGGTTGCAAATGTTTCACCAGAACAAGTTCCTTCCCGAGACTACTTAGCGCCGCCCAAGACGATTGTGATTGGTTTAAAGAAATGCAAAGAACCCAGAGCGGTTTTTTTTCTCTCCTATCCTAGAATGTATCTGCGGTGTAGTCAGACCTTACTTCACAGCACTGTAGAGATAGGTCTGGCAATGCAAGACTACTCTTACAGTATACTCTGAAACCAATTTTTTTTTTTAAATAGTAGAATTTAGTTTAAAATCTGCTATATGTAAATCAAACAAAATGCATTGTTTCATCAATCACAATGACACCAAAATGTTGACGTTCTAAACATTAGATGATAAAGTCACTTACTTTGTAGTCTCTGCTTGGCATGGCTGTCAGAAGCCTTCCCTCCTTTTAAAATGGAGCTGTTCAGACGAGAGGTTTTCACTGAGCCGTTTCCCTCTGACTCTGAAGGAGCATAACATACATGTTGTTCCATTTTTTTTAAAATATCATATCACCCATGTAAATTATATACAATTTACAAAGACTGTACTATACTGTGAAAAACAGCTTTGGCTCGGACCTCTGTTGGATTGCAGCGCCTCACGAAATTGATATTGAAACTCTGGCGCTGAGCGCACACTGTCGCCGCCGCCTCTCCGGCTCGCTACAGGTGAACTGTGGAACTGCAACATGATCTCAGAGCCAGCTGTGTCACCACTGTCTGTACCTGAAGAGCAAATGATCTAACCATAGTAGATGATGGAGGAAATATAGGGACACACGCTCCTCACAAAAAAAATGAAAATTCTGTTTCTGTTTTTTTCTCTTTGTTGATGTCGAATGTCAGTAATTTGATGTTTAAGAAGGTGTGTTAGTATTATGCTTTACTATAAGGAAGCCACAATAAAGTTCATAATCAAAGTTTTATTTTACTTTTGCATCTAATAATTAAATACATTTAATTTCAGAAAATTACTTTTGATACTTAAGTACAGTAAATATCAGAATTTTTAAGACTTTTACTCAAGTAGTATTCTAAAAGGCGACTTTAACTTCTACCAAAGTCATTTTCTGGTAAGGTACTTTTACTCGAGTATTGCTTTCAAGTACTTTATACAAGACTGGCGGTGGTGGAGTACCATTGCTCTTGCTGGGGCCAATGTCTGAAGAGATCCAGTCCTCTATCCTCACCTGACTGGAACTGAGATCGCTCACATTCTGTGCGCTGCCACTTGATGGCTTCCACACACTAGATAGTAGAATAAAAAGGGTCATAATAATGACAGTACAATGAATAAATGGTAAGAACATGATGTCTCTTTCATACATCAATACACCAAAAATGGCCATTATACTTCTGTTCCTCCACTAAAACCAGCGAGCGGGATCACCTGTTGCATGCTGGTCTGTGGTGGGTGCGGAGTCTGGTTTTAGACTTGCGCTCCTGACGATCCTGTCTGTATTTGGAGGTGAGGTAGTCCATCTTCTGTGCTAGGTGAGGCAGCTGGACCAAGCCTTCCTCCAGGTCCTTCTTCAGCCGGAATACCTCTGACTGCAAGGCCAGGAGAGCCTCACTAAACAGACACATATACAGATGTTCACTAGGGCTGTAACGATACATCTATCTGGATCGATATTTCAATCATCAATGATCCAATATTATCGATACAAACTGAAAATATCGATACATATCGTCATCTTTAAGATGTGCCTTTATTTTGAAATTCCCACTTTGTATTTATTCTTTTTATCAAAAAGAGTCGTTTGTTTTTAATTGTTTAATTTAATAGTAATGAACTTGTCAAATCATATTTTAGTTGTCTTTTATATAATATATAAAGATGTAAATGTCTTAAATCGGCTTATATATCATCTTATATCGGTCGCAGGCCCCTGAATTAAATTGAATCGGCATCATATCGTGGCAGACTTTGTGATATCAGTAAATATTCTATCGTTGTCCAAGTAATCAATATAATATCGTATCGTGGTAAAATGTGTGATTTACTACCCTAAGGTTCACTGATTAAATATGCAACAGCAGAGAAGAGGATGATTCAATCTTTAGCTTAAAGTTGTAGTTTTTCAGCAGTCAACCACTAACACTAGCTGCTCCTGAGCATACACTGACCTATTACATGAGCAGGAGTACAGTGGGCTGCCTCTCTCTTCTGTATCCATGGTGGTGCTGAGTGCGGGTTCTGATACGTGGTGATGGAGCTGGGCAGACGGGCTGCGTTCAGATCCTGTTTGGTCAGTGGTGGAGAAGCGGTTATCATTTCAGTATTGACCAGATAAGATGAAATAAAAAGAGAACTTCTTTATTAGATGGATTTTCTCACCCTGCAGCCTGACTGAAGGCTCCTTAGTGGTGCTCTCCACCCACCGCTCCACTGCCGCTGCTGCACCACAGGACTGTGTTTGGACAGATGGGTGGGGACTGACCCACTGCTGGCTGGTGAGGGAGGCTGAATGGATGGCTGTCTGCAGGTTGGAGCAGGAGCCCTCACTGTCTGAGCTACTTAAAGCATTGTTCTGGGAGTGCACACTGTAGATGAGAGGATCAAACTTCTCAAATTGACATGCATATAGTAACTGTGGATTTACAGAAACCAATTTTATTAAATACTAAAGTATTTCATTGTTGCTGTGTATATCGATTTGTACCTTTCTGTGAGCAGATTTGGTTGAAATGGTCCAGAAGCTGATTGATTCAAGTAAGAGCTCCCAAATCCACTGTCTGTCTCTGGGCTCAAAATCCTCTGCACCCCAGAAAACCCGACATCAGTTTAAATAAAACAGCCTGTGCATCCTCCACACACTAACTTAAACAGTATCCCTGAAAATCTCTTGTACAACAAACATTAGACCAAATATGGTCAAACAAACCAACTATCTGCGACTGACCTGTGATACAGATGAGGTGTTGAGAGGAGGCACTGAGAGAATGTGGGTGTCTGAGTCGTTGCGTGCATCAGAGGAAGATGAGACCTCCACAGCCAGACTCACACATTCACCCAGATCCCATTCACCTGCTGGGTTCAAGACACGGTCTGGGGTGCTACGACTGCAGCAACAACAAGTGAGATATTTAGAGTCCGTGGGGTGGAGATGAGGGGAGTTGGGGAAGGGTGAGGGTTTTGTTTGAAATACAAAAAATGACATGCAGTATGCATAGGTAAAATATACATACATACATTTTGCACTTACACTGACAGGATTACAAGATGGATTACTTGCATTAGCCATACATTATTGAAATGCAAACCAGTACAGAGAAACCACAATAGAGAGCCAATCAAGTAACAGTTAGCTCTTAGATCTATATGGTCAGGTAGCCTTTAACATCACAACACTGACCTGTTGGGTGTCCACTGCCTCTGTCTCAAGGATGAGCTGCTTCCACTCAAGTATGCCAAGATGTTACTGTTATCTATCACTTCTAACGAAACAGAGCTCCTCTCCTCTTCAGCCTCAGCTGTCTGGATTTCCAGTCCCTCCGCAGAGCCCTGTGAGCTCCTGAAACAGGACAGAAAAGAAAACCTGCACACAGCGACTCAAACACTCTGTGGAACCTAACACCAACGCTGCACCTGAAACACTATCTGCCCAGGGGAAGGCTGAGAACGTGCCTATTATTTGAGCACAAACACACATGCAAGCACCACTCAAAACATCAATGGCTAGACAAAACAGCACTCTATCATATGTATGTATCCTAGCCAGGATAACTATTTTCTTTTTTCTATACAGAATTTACACTGCTACCTGTTTGAGCACTTTATACACATTTTGTATTGTTATATTATTGGAGCATTTAAAATATCTTAACAAGCACCTTGAATGGCAGTATCTATGTCCAGTATTTTTCAGTAGAGAGTCAGTTGTTATGAGTTCACTGTGTTGCTGTAATTCCTCATCTCCATGGACCTCACTGGCCTCCTCCACTTCCTCATTATTTTCATCCTCCATCTTATAACCCACATGGGTAAAGCCTGCACTTGGCCCCTGAAACATGAGACCCAGTCAGATAATTTGCGGTTAGTGTAATCTTACACACATACTCAGCATTTTCTCAGTGTGTGGATGCTACGAATAAGCTTTTACTATTCAACACAGAGCAGGCTGCACCCAGGCTCGAGTATACAACATTAACATAAATAATAAACAGAAATATTGAGAGAATATTGAGGTTCAGTCATTATTCATCCTGGTTGGGGATTGGAACATAAATGTTGTTTAGTTTGAAAGCATTTCACTCTGAACCATAATGTCAAGCCACTGGTTGCGCCAAAAGAAAAGTCAGAGGGTAATCTAAGACATCATGATTCATCCTCTGGGAGCTATAAATGATAATTCACTTTGGACAGAAGGGCTGACTAACTGACCTACTTCAGCAAATCCTAGAGCCCTGCTGCTAAGGTGGCTTCAAATCCCTAAAATCCTTGAGGTTAATGTATCAAAAAAAGAGAAGGAAATAGGAACCTAAACTTTTAAAGCTAAATTGAAATCAAATGTATACACTATAAAGTATAACCAACATAAATCCCGAAAATGTTGATTAGTATTTAATATGTGCTGCTGACAAACAGATCTTTTTTTTTTTTAATCATTTCTATGCATTAGGTCTCATTGGTTATGATAACCTACATTTGTAATACTAAGCTTGCACAGACACAGAGAGGAAATGTCGCTACACACTGCTATACAACCATAGGCCGTTACAAAATGATCAGGTATTGTGTATGTACAGCAGTACATTTATGGAAAGCTGATTAAAATTATGAAGTGGCCACAAAAAGCAAATTAAGTGTACTTTCAGCATTTTGACTGTAAAATAGCTCCATTGATGTGAGCATTATCGACTGTTACCAGAAGTTTTCAACAATAAAACTAGTGGCCTATACCTTACCTACATTGTTGTTGAGACATTTCACACAAAGCCAGAAAAGTCCATTTCATGGTGGTACTACAGACAAAAGTAGGGATCACCTTGAATGTCTGTACAAACGTTCATGGCAATCTTTCCAATATTTATTGAAATATTTCACTGTGGACAGAGTGATGGACTGACTTACATGCCATTCCTACAGCAGAGCTGCTAGAGTGGCAAAGAATTGTGAAGGTGAGTGAGTTTTTTTTTTGAGGCAATGGGTGTGTCTGTGAGTTGGTTACCTCATGCAGGGATGGTGGAGGTGAGAGTGTGGGCATGCAGAGAGGACTGGGCTTCACATGCAGCATCTCTTTCATGGGCGTGGGAGTGGAGGATGAGTGGGGTGGAGAAATCTGCTCACACACGTTTTTGTCTATCATCTCCTTTATGTCCTCAAGGTGCATTCCTATCCTGAATATGTCTCCCTCCATCAGCCTGCACACACACACACACACACACACACACGCACACGCACGCATGAAGACACAAAATGAGGCAGACACATTCACACAGGTGCGATGGCGTGGTTTCTCTCTCTAACCTGTTTGGGTCAAAGGTGCCAGTGTTCCTGGACAGGCCCATATAGTTTTGCATCTCCAGAGCTCTGTGCTCCTCCTTCTTACTGATGTATTCTCTTTCCAATTGGTCCTGAGCCTCCATAATGCTCCTCAGCATCTGACAATGGGCACAGTTTTACATTTATGCACAAGCAAAGACAGAATTTGCACCTCAGAGACATAAAATCAAGATGTTCTACATCTCCATATTCTGTGCATTACATGCCGTAAAGAACTACAAATAGGAAGTAAACAATAGTTACCATTTGCTGCTCTGCTGTGCTCACTGACATGTTGATCACACTCAATTTGAATTCTTCTACCTGAATAGAAGAAGGTTCAACAATGGTTTTAGATGTCTATGCATTTAATGGTAGCCTTTTAATATGCTTCAAACTTACCTTTTGCATGAACTGGCTGATGATGCCTGTCAGCTCAGCAGTCATTCTTCCCCCCTCACTGGGACCCTCCTCAGGCTGGCTGGAGGAAGCTGTGTTCACCTCCTTAATGTTGCTCTGGGGGATTGTTTCTTTTTTCTCACCTAAGTTTTCTGATAACAAAGCATTATGAGCACCATCAATTTATAAGCAACATGTCCCTGCTAATGAGTCTCTGATAAACTTTGACATTTACATATCATCTATCGAAATGGTACAGAAAAGGGGAAGCAAAGGATAACTTTTTCTTACCTGTCTTTACCTCATGAGTGTCCTTGATGAAGTGTGTAAGCCAATATTTTATACTTTTAGTGTATACATGCAAATAATTTGCAAATGTCTGTCTTGCACATGATGCGTACAGTTACTGACCATCTTATGATTTAAAAATATGACAGAAATTGTAATTTAGTGTGGTTAGGTTGTCTCCAAAAGCAAAGGAAATATGTTTGTGTAACTAGAATAGTGTCATCTGATCCCATTTGTCTCAATGGAAACCCGCTACACTTCACTGGGTAATTTGCAGGTAGCGAAGCAAAGCGTCACATAATATCAAATGTCGGACACAGAGACGTACCTGATGGGGGAAGGCGAGGAGCCACGCATCCAAGATGGCTTGCCTCAATTAAGATTCCCTGATGATCATCATCACACTCTAAATAAAGCATCAGTTCTGAGGAGGGCTCAGCCTGTGAAAAGAGATCCATAAACTTGTAACTTGCATTGAAAATATGACTCTTGCATTGAAAATTATAATTGATTTCTGCACCTACACAAAGTAGCTCGGTCAAAAAAACGTTCTACTTACGTTGGTTCCTATTCTCATTTGATCTATAAGGTTCTCTGCCTCAGCATATTTGGTTAGTAATTTATCATATTCAGCCTAAAGACATATAGAATGAGACAAATGTTAGTCCTATATCCTATGCACAGCATTCATACTTGATACTGATGGAGAAAATACAAGCAAAATACAAAAAAAGCGTAGGTGCAGATGCACTGTAAACCCTGAATGTTTTCTACCTGCAGGTGATGCACCAGTGCTGGAGCAGACTGTTTGTCCTCGTCTTTGAAGACGTAGGGCTTCTCTGATGTATGGACTGAATCCTCCAGGACTCTGTTGATCACCTCTAACATCCCTGGAGAGGACTGGGCTCTGTGCATGGCAGTGGGGCTCTGAGGAACTGATCTGACCGGTCCGCTTGGAGCTTTGGGGATTTTCACCTTGGGGGCAATCTTGGAGAAGTCCGGGAGTGGGTAATGGACTTGGCCTTGACCATACTTGATCTCGCTGAAAGACCTGGTGCGCAAAAGTGGGACTCTCTGAATCTGATCATCCTCTTCAGGGTTTTCCTGCTTCTCTACGTCTACGGCACTGGTATTCCCACTGCCCTGTTCTGAGTGTATACTTGCAGAGCTGGATGTAAAGCTGTCAGAAGCAGTAAAGGTTACATTATCAATTTTCATTTCTGCTTCTTCCTCTAAACTTGAAATTGTTGATGCAGTTGTACACTTCTCATCAGTCCTGTCTGAGCTGAAACTCTGAACAATCTGAGAATTACAAGCATAACTCTCTGAGTGGTTATCATTAACCTTTGTGCTGTTGTGTGCTGGAGCACAGCTAAAAACAGTGTAATCCACGCTCTCCAGTAGGGACACCTCCGGCAGGGTCTCTGCCTCAATCAGCCTACCCGACCACAGCAACTCCTCCTGGGAGAAGTGTCGCAGCAACAACTGGTTAATGTCTGAAGGACAAGGGCATGATGGGGCAACCTCACTGGGCTTGGAGGGATCAAAAAACCTGTCTTGTTTGGTGTGGGCATCCTCTTGTGACAAACTTGCTGGTTTCTCAGCATTATACTCAATAGAACCCAAACTTTCAATAATATCATCTTTGTCTCTTGTATTACATTCAAGCAAAGCAGGAACATCAGGACTTGCATGAACTATTTCTCTCTCATCAGAGCTCATATTGCTCTCAGAATTAGCTGCCTGGTTGAAGTAGGGGCTTCCGAGGTCACCATCATAAGGTAGGTCGTCCTGATCCTCGTCACTGGTATCTTGCTCTGGGTCGTCATGCTGCTGCTTTAAGGGCGGCTCATCTTGCATGGTGTTTGGTCTTTGGGCAGACACATGCAGAATGCTGCTCTTGCTCTCTACCACCTTCTCACTCTGACTGCTGGCAATACTGGACTCAGAGGAGGTGACTTCCAAGGCTGACAGCTCTGCACTCCCTGCAAAATAAAGATCACCAACAACATGAATACCAAATTAGAGGGTCTTTAAATTTACTTTTTTTTCTCCTGCATTTTAGGTCTTCATTTTTGACATGACAGCTTAGACATGAAAGGGGAAAAAAAAGGGGGAATGACATGCAGCAAAGGACTGGAGGTCGGAGCCGAACCCACGGCCGCTACGTCAAGGACTAAGCCTCTGTACATGGAAGTGCGCTCCACCAGGTTAGCCACCCAGGCACCCAAATTTACTTTTTTTAAAGACCATTAACAATCACAGCTCCAACTTACTTTGCGACTCTGCCAACACATGTCAAAGATAGCTCCAAAAAATACAATAGATTTCCCCTCATCACTATCATATTAACAGTGTGCCACAAAGTCTACAATCATCACTAATGATCTGTTTAAAATCGGTGTGTTATAACACTACAGAATTATTCTGATAGTTGGGATGTATAGTTCAGGATGGGTAAAACAAGCCAGTTTAACATCCAACAAAAAACTCTTTAGAAAAAAAAAAAAACAGCGGTGACTCTAGGACTCACCACTGAGATGGATGCTTGCTTCGGAGGCAGCAGACTCTGCCTGGGACAGATGTAAGGCTAAAGAACTCTCCAAATCACTGAGGTGGAGACTTTCATCCTCACTTAGGTCAACAAAGATGCTCTGCTGAATGGACTTCTCCCAGAGCACAGTGGGCGTGTCCTCTCCCTTAACATCCTCATCTGATTCCTCTGGTTCTCCCTCCATGGACACTTTGTCTTCACCTGTGTCAGGACAGGGGGTGAGAAAGGAGGATGGAGAACCTGTTCATCACTTAGCAACGCAACTTGTGAGCCGACAACATTGGATCAAAATGTGCTAAGCTGTCAATTATTTAACAATCGATGCATTGTGTGAGGTTTGCGTGACATGTGTAAGGTTTATGGGTAAAAGTGTGTGTGAGAAACAGTGGTGGAAGAAGGTTACTTAAATAAGAGAAGCAATTCCAAAATATTAAAATATTCCATTAGAAGAAAAGTCCTGCATTTTAAATCTTAGTCAGCATCTATCAAAAGTAAAAGTGCTTATTCTGCAGCATAACACTGAGTGAATACTTTTAACATGGCCCCGTCAGTGTTATATTATTGTAAAAATGATATTATTGTAGTATTGTTATGCATTCTTTAACATGATAGAGGCAGTTTACCCTAAATGGTCAAGAGAGTTATCAATATTCTGTTGGGTAGTTTAATCTATAACAACCAATTAATATTCATCATGAGATGACATGTTATGCATGTACAATGATAATATGTATAGCAATATACTGTAAGTATAGTAACTTTGTCAGATACATTTAATGAAGTAAAAAGTACAACATGTGGTTCTGAATTGTAGGTTGAAGGTATATCTTAATATAAAGTAGCAGAAAAACTCAAGTGAATTACTCAAACTGTATAAAAGTACAGTAACGTTAACCTACTTGAGTAAATATACTTATTTTCTACCACTGTGTGCCATTGCAAGAAAGTAACATAGGCTGCTACACTGCAGAGTCAGACTATCAAAAAGGCAATTTTACATGTCAGCGTCTGTACTGCTATTTTATACAAAAGGTTCAGTCTCATATTGTGATTTTATGGTGGGAACTTACTCGGGTTATGAACTCAGAACTGGTCCTTCAGCAGTGCGACTTTAGTTTTAAGTTGATCCGATCCACAGTCATCCTCTTGCTCCTGACATCATCTTGCAGCTAGCCGTGTATTTCTGTGTCTTTCTTTCTTGACATATGGTTTCTCGAACAGGTTTGGTGTCTGTGGCATCATCAATAATGTAGCCCACACGGCAGCGGCGCAGCGCTGAACGTTTGGAGCAGGGCTGGCCTGGCTCAGGCGGAGCCTGGTTGCTAGGTAACGGTGGGGAAACCTCCACCAAAAAGAGCGTCAGCAAGTAGAGATAGTTTTGAAATACCAACCAGAGTATTTTAAGTATTTATTTAGAGTCTTTTATGAGGTCTGAGTAAGGGAACTTTACACCCTCCCCTCCCTTAACGATACACAGCGGCCAAGTGGTCCTGTGTGCTTTTAATTTGCAAGCGAAAAGGTGTCAAAATTTCATACATGATAAAGTCTGCTTGTAAATAATGACAGTACGTCATCTCTTTTCTATTCAAATCTATTGGTCCAATGACTGTTGTTCGGGGCGTGGCTACCTTTGAATGTCGTCCCCTGATTGGCTACTTGGCGAAAACACATACGGTAGTACAGCCACGGTTTTTCTTCTTTCTCATCGAAGTTAAATCGAAGTTTTACAAAAAGTTAAAGGATAATGTAGTGTGTTAGACTGCATATAACGTTAGTACAGTTTGTCTCTATATTACAGACGTTTTTTTTTAATCGACCGTATGTTTTTATTCTTGTGAGAAAGTAAAGAAAAGAAGAGAATTCACCATTGTTCGAACTGGATCGCCAAACGTAAGTTTAGCAGCTAACATGCTCATTTGCTAATCTTTAGCTAGATAACGTTACTGTAACCAGATAGGGGCTAGGGACTACATTCACAGCCCGAGGTTTTGCCTTCGAGCTGGTGTTAAACTTCTGACAATACAGTAACGTTAACGTTACCCATCATGAACGTGTGACGTTCACAACCCTCGCTTTAAAGCCTCCTCATTGAAGAGTTGCACTAAAATCTGTCTGAATAGAGCTCATACTGACAGGGATGTGTCCAGTAGAGATTAGTTATGATAATCAATCGTGTTTGTGTTTGTTTTCGCCCTTATGATCTATAAGAACGTATGTTGAATATAGTTAAAGTAAGTTAATTTACATAATAATTGTTTAACTGTATTTGTATTGTGTGTTTATGGCCATTTTCATACAGATGTCATTCTTTGACATTATACTTGCATTATTTAATTGATATGCCAGTTTTAGTAATACACAGTTATACAGGCATACACACGTTCACATCACCCAGACCTTTAATATGTTGCATATACTCAGTTGCCAGTTTATTAGGTACACTTTACTCAAATGTATGGTCAATTAGAGACTATAGTTTGAGGTGATGTTGAAATGTATTGCAATAATACTTGGATGTGTTTCTAATATTCAGCCTTCCCTCATTGAGTGGTATTAGGCGAACCTGCTGTGTTATGTACAGCTAGTTTTAGGTAGGTGTACCCAATAAACTGTATCATCTGGAGTACTAAACCACTAAGTATTTAGTGCAAGTTTAATGTTATGTAAAAATCTGTAGTATAGTGTCCATATTATGTAAGATAAACATGTTTAATGTTCAACTACAAACTCAAGTAACCAAGTAGCCAGTAACTCAAGGACTGCAACACCAGTATATTTAGGTGTAAGTTATTCATGGTCAACACTTTTCCTTGCAGGCTTCCCAGATTTCCTGTTCCTGTGTGGAAGACTTACAGGTCAGTATCCCAGTACGTATGTAGTTATTTCTGTCTTTTGTTTTGGTGCAGGCTTTTGTTGGCTCATGGTGTAATGATGAGTGTTGTTTCCAAATTTAGATTTTGCTCTCCTTGGCAGTAGTCATTTCAGTGCATCAATGGGCTGTAAGCACAATGAAAATAGCTCACATCTGCTGAAGATGAAATCATGTCCTATTTGTGACTGAAGAGTCAGTGATTACCCGCAGTCTTGTTTCTTTTGATGTGCCTTTTAGTCATGGATCACTTCTTCCTGTCACACACTTGTTCATGCTCACTGTAGCTTTGTGAGCAAGGCAGCTCTCTCTTAAACACACCCAGTTGGCATTCAAAGGTGGAAAAGGCTGCACCAACATTGGCACACATCAATTGGTGATTATAATAATGTGCAGGAACATGTACTGCACAGACATCCAAAGCCATGGTCTTTAGTTGCATTATAGCCTAACTTACATTTACAAAGCAGCAGGAAAAACAGGCTGGGCAAAGAGATGATTTCATTCTCATAGTTTTTTCTTCTTCTTCTTTTCAGACAGATTGATTAAAACACAAGTACTATATGCGCTATAAATTGCCAGAGGCTGTTTTTGTTTAGTTAATGCATGGATTATACAAGGTAAGATACAATCCTCTTAAAATCTATAAATTTGCGATATCAGCAAGAAAGTTAGCATTTTATTCACACTTTTTTGTGAGCAGGCCCTAAACTGTAAAATGCCCCCTCAGTTCTAAGCTTAGTGTTGAATTTCTACTACCACTCATACTGTGTTTGAGTCTTTTCATAGAGAGACATTTTCCAGCACAACAAGAGATTCTGACATCAACAAGGCATGATTGAGTTGTTGCAATTTGTCAAAACAGTTCTTGTTTTTGTTTTGGTTGTCATCTGTTTTTAAGTTGTGTGCTCGCAGTATGAGCTCAGTGCTGATCTAATACTACTATACTGCTCAGCAAGCCTATTGTATATCAAAGGTCCTCATCCAAGGTACTTTATTAACACTGGCCTCCTTTCTATGCACAATCGGTACAACTGGGCCTGGATTCAATATACAGTACATATCTGACAATATTTTGACTTTTAAGTAATATTAAAAGGAGGCAATTTAGCATACCGTTGAGTGGCCTATATGTAAAGTAGGGCTGAACATATTAAGATAGCTGATAAAGGAACATAGTGGTCATTTACAATGCCTAATCTATAAAATGCCATTTATGTGCCATTGCCATGTGTTTCAACTGTCTCTGAAAGGTTTTAAAATATACACCCTGCTTTTTTGCCATGTCTTTGTTGTCTTTTATCTGTTATTTAGCATAAAGAATTAACCCAGTTTGCAAATATCTGGTCTGCCCCATTTCCCATTGTGTGTGTGTGTGTGGTGAGGGGAGGGGATGATGTGTTAAATTTGGGGAACAAATGGGTGTGGCTTATATGACCTCATGGAGAAATGAGGTAATGATTGGCTCTGGTCTATACTTGGTGCCGTCTTATCCATGTAGCTTGCTTATCACTGTCCTTTCCTTTGGCGGAAGTTGCACATACGCACAGTAGGTTCTTCTGGTTTTGCTTCAGTTTTTAATTTAGTGACCTTTTTTCTTGATAAATCATGCATCAGGTTGCTGGTTTTTCTTTCTTTTTTAAAAACTTCCTCTTATTTGCATTTACACTCTCTGGAGATGCTATTTTCCTGCCATCTCTGCCTGCTTAGGTTC
Source organism: Sander vitreus (assembly GCF_031162955.1). NCBI lineage: Eukaryota > Metazoa > Chordata > Actinopteri > Perciformes > Percidae > Sander > Sander vitreus. The sequence goes on from NC_135866.1 coordinate 9,631,898, forward strand.
CATTCTGTGGCATTCATAGCTTGCTCACCTTGTAGCAGCTTTAGAGCACAAACGCACATCTCCAAGCCTGGATGAATTGGGTCACCGTCTTAGATTGATAGCTTGCCTGTGTTGAACCCATAGACTGTACATGGTTGAACCTCATCCATTCATTCCCGCCCTGCTCTCTTTCTCACTTTCTGCCTGCCCGCCCTGCACGCTGCTGTTTGGTTGGTGTTGCCATGGCACCGTGCGGCCAGAATGAGGCTTCACATACAGCATCTTGTGTTCTCTTCACAGAGGGCCACTGGCGAGATTGAGGTGCAGTGAAGCAAAACACACAGTATACGAACGTAGCCGCGTGGACTGACGCTCAGGACTCTGCAGCTCTTTCTAACACTCATGGGGTTGCCTTCCCCTGTCAACACTCAGCAGAGGGACGCTCACACACTTGACCACATTTCGTGACATTTTCTTTGGTTTACCTCCTCTTGCCCAACTCCCTTTGACCAAAGATTTTTTTGAATTTTCTTTCTTGTTGGCTCTTGTTTTTAAACGCAACCATTTTTTCCGGAACGAGACTGGGATTTTCCCTCATATTATGCACATCAATGGATACCAGTGGCTCAGTGGTTAGCACGGGAACTGAGGAGCAGTCCTTTCATGTCCGCTACAGGTAGGAATCTCTCCTCTCTCAACTAAGGTACGGTTGTAGAGTATTTTTTTCCTGGCTCTGTTTTTTTAACATCTTGCTTTCCCTCGTTAGTTTTAGAAGGGACTGTAATTGAAATGATTGGTTGTTGGTTAAGAGAAGACAAATCTCTTTTTTTAAATTCTATATCCTTGTTGAGGAAGTGATGGTATTCTGTGTTATATAAAATTGAAAATTGAAGCCTTAGGTAAATTATAGATGGAGGACTGTTTGTTGACTAAAGGTAGGCGTGTTTCCCAACAAAGCATCGGCCACTGCCAGCTGTCCCTACATACCCAGGTAAAGAGCTCTGGCAGCAGGTGTGACCTGTTCCAGTTGGCTTCAATATTTAACAAGCCCTGAAATATTCATCACTGCTTTTTTTGTTACTCGCAACACGTGCGTGTGTCCAATTTATTTTGGTAAGGTAGGCGTCTGCTTGGTGGGAGGATATGTTTTTTCCCACAAATACTACTGTCAGATTGGTTATCGTTAATGACTTTATTCCCTTAAACTTCACTTCGGTCTGCTTGTGCCTGGCGCGTCTAATAAATCTACTTAGCACTCACCAGCGATGTAATCTGTCGGGTGTGGGCTCGACAGGTGTAATCTTGGGTGACCGGGTCAGAATAGGGAGCTTTAAAGACAAGCAGATTAGCTGAGAAAATGATGATCGAGCAGTTTCCTTGCTGCCATGCATTGGAAGTTAATATTGTGACAACATCACACACGTCTCCTTGAAGGTTTTCCGATGCGTGATGCTAAAATAGCTCTATGATGTCAGATGAACAATGGATTTGATGTCAGAGGAAAGGAATGCTATTTTTAACCTTTTTTATTTAGACTTAAGATCACAACAAACTAGATCTTGATCGCCATCCTTTACTACAGACAGGAGCTGCAGCCTGGAAGTTTGTCTAGTAGAAACCTCGGTAGATGCCTCTCAGAAGTTCCATGTGCTGTTGTTGTTGTTGTTGTTGTAAGACACAGAAAGCGAGCAGGTAGGCTAGTATTTGCCACTGTATTTGCTACAGTGTTGGAACAGTATGCCTTTACAGTAACTTTGTAGTAAACAAAAAGATAGGCTTTTCTAATTTAATGCCTAAGGCTGCTGATTACATGAGCATTTTAATAGCACACCATAGACTATGTAAGCTTTTTACTTCACGTGAGGAATCCACACTAGATGAACAAACTGAATAGACTGTGTGTGAAGCCGATTTCTTCCCAACAATGCAGTTTCCTGAAAAACAAAAGTTGGCAGCAGACAAGTTTTGCTTTGCACACATATGCAGTTTAATCTAAAGATAATCCGTGTGGAGATAAGGCACCAGCCATTGTCTGACCTTTCTATCATCTGGCCCTGAAACGCCTGAGCCTCATTTGTAACTCCACAAGGCGTGGTTATTACCCAATTCTAATTGCTTTTTAAATATTATATCCTACATTTTATATTGATTTCCTCCAGTACCCAATGTGGATCTGTTAAGGCACAACACAACATATTTAAATCAATTGTGATTCTAAAGCAAAGCTGATAACCAGGGGAATGCTGAACATTGGTATACTTTTTCTTGACTATTTCCACTCGCTCTTTGCTTCATTTGACTGTAAAAGGAAAGAACCAACTTCACTTTCTGAGGCATGTCAAAAGGATGTGAGATCTACCATAACAAACAGACCCCATTGTTCTCTGTATGTGGAAGGAAGTAGCTCAAAGCTCTCTTTCTAAGCAAAGGCTAAACGCTTTGTTCCTTGGTTGTGAGTGGAGTATGGTCAGTTGGCTGTAGCTTTCAGCCAGAGAAGGTCTGTTTTTCCACAGCTTCTTCATTATTGGGATTTAATGGTGCTCTTTGGATTTAGATACTGTGGTGCTGCTCAGTACAAAGCCAGTTAAAGGTTCAGTAGGTAAGACTTATAAAACAACTTTATTACATATAAAGTTATATATATACAACATATTTGCTGAAACTGACCCTATGTTCGAGTAGAACTACATGAAGCAGGTCATTTAAAAAAAAAAATCTGGCTTCTCTGGCACCACCTACAGCCTGTAGTGCGATTTGCAAAAATCGGGGGGGGTGTCTAACTGCGTGTCAATCACTGCTCATGCACACGCATTCATTCTCCCTTGTGGGGGGAGAGGCTTAGGAGACCGTTTTGGTCTTTAGCAGAAAGGGGGGAGGGACTGAGAAGTTGTCAATGTTAAAAAATGTTTGGCTAAGTCCTGGATCTTCGCAGTCCTACCTACAGCACCTTTAAGACAGCAGGCCAGATCTTTGTTAGACACCTGATGCACTGACTCTGCTTCTTTCTGCTGTAGGATGGAGGTCTCCTGCCTGGAGCTGGCGCTGGAGGGTGAGCGGCTCTGTAAGGTGGGCGACTACAGAGCAGGCGTCTCCTTCTTTGAAGCTGCCATCCAGGTGGGCACTGAGGACCTGCAGGTGCTCAGTGCCATCTACAGTCAGCTGGGTAATGCCTACTTCCACCTGCATGACTACGCCAAGGCCCTAGAGTTCCACCGGCACGATCTCACCTTGACCAGGTTGGACCTACACAAGAACCCCACAACCCTGCAGACAGATCATTACAACATGTATTATTACTAACACAATGTGTGTTGCATAGGACAATCGGTGACCTGCTTGGAGAAGCCAAAGCCAGTGGAAACCTTGGCAACACATTAAAGGTGCTGGGGCGATTTGACGAGGCTGTGGTTTGCTGTCAGCGGCACTTGGACATAGCCAGAGACATAAATGACAAGGTGAGGCAGCAGGATATTCAAGCCTATTGTTACAGTATATAGTGGTGGGGAAAATCCTGTGTATCGTGATTTTTTTTTTTTTGCAATCATTTTTATAATCTATTCTTTCACCTAGAATCGTTATTTATATACTTTTTACCAGTGATTTAGCTACATATTTTCAGTTTATATGGAACCGCTGACGGCTACTACATCATATCCGTTTTCAGCAAAACAGAGCAAAAGCAGAAAATGCAGAAAATACATGTTAAGTTCTTTTTCTCAACTTCTTTACAAATGAAATAAATGAGATGTGATGTGCACTCTTCTCAGATTCTTTTTAGAAATGTCTCATGATAGTTTGATGAAGTGTATTATTCAACTTTTGTTTTTAAAGAAGGAAAAGAATATCACAATACTCCATACTATCGAATAGCAATACTTCTAGAATTGCAATAAATGAAATCGAATCGGCACCCATGTATCGTGAAAGACTCAAATCGGGACAAAAGCATATCACCCGAGCCCTAGGAGTGTACGGGGGGGATTCAGAAGACATCAACCGTCAGCACTGACATGTTTTTCCTGGATGTGTGTTAGGTGAGTCATGCGCGAGCTCTGTATAACTTTGGGAACGTGTACCACGCCAAAGGCAAAAGTATCTGTTGGAGTGGAGCTGAGCCTGGAGATTTCCCAGAGGAGGTCATGGTGGCACTGAGGAAGGCAGCTGAGTACTATGAGTAAGTGACTGCACAGTATGGTGCTAGTAAATATGCACGGGTGATATTTTAATGACGCAATGCCTTTTTTGCTGTTATGCCGTCATAGTGCATTTGACTGTATGTGTATTTTCAGGGCAAACTTGGCGATAGTGAAGGAGCTTGGAGATCGTGCTGCTCAGGGTCGAACCTATGGTAACCTCGGCAACACCTACTACTTGTTGGGAAGCTTCCGCAAAGCGGTAGCTTCTCACGAACAGGTGTGGTGTAACCCTAAAAAGCCCTTTCACTATCAAAGCGTATTTGCAAAGTCTACACACTCCATAGACAAGCATTATAAACCTACTTCTGTGATTACAGTTATTCTAACAGATACTGCATGATAAAATATGTTTTTTTTTTTTAATGTCTCTTTCTGAACAGCGCTTGCTCATAGCTAAGGAGTTTGGCGACCGCTCGGCAGAAAGACGGGCTTACTGCAACCTGGGGAACGCCTATATCTTTCTGGGGGAATTCGAAGTGGCAGCTGAACATTACAAGTAAGCCACAGCCTACATGTGAATCTTTTTAAATCATTGTCTGAGTACATTAAGTACATTTTTCCTTAAACAACGGCGGCAGAGTAGATAATGATAACTTATCTGTACAGATACAGTCAGGTCCATAAATATTGGGACATCGACACAATTCTAATCTTTTTGGCTCTATACACCACCACAATGGAGTTGAAATGAAACGAACAAGATGTGCTTTAACTGCAGACTTTCAGCTTTAATTTGAGGGTATTTACATCCAAATCAGGTGAACGGTGTAGGAATTACAACAGTTTGTATATGTGCCTCCCACTTTTTAAGGGACCAAAAGTAATGGGACAATTGGCTGCTCAGCTGTTCCATGGCCAGGTGTGTGTTATTCTGTCATTATCCCATTTACAAGGAGCAGATAAAAGGTCCAGAGTTCATTTCAAGTGTGCTATTTACATTTGGAATCTGTTGCTGTCAACTCTCAATATGAGATCCAAAGAGCTGTCACTATCAGTGAAGCAAGCCATCATTAGGAAAATCTAAACAAACCCATCAGAGAGATAGCAAAAACATTAGGTGTGGCCAAATCAACTGTTTGGAACATTCTTAAAAAGAAAGAACGCACCGGTGAGCTCAGCAACACCAAAAGACCCGGAAGACCACGGAAAACAACTGTGGTGGATGACCGAAGAATACTTTCCCTGGTGAAGAAAACACCCTTCACAACAGTTGGCCAGATCAAGAACACTCTCCAGGAGGTAGGCGTATGTGTGTCAAAGTCAACAATCAAGAGAAGACTTCACCAGAGTGAATACAGAGGGTTCACTACAAGATGTAAACCATTGGTGAGCCTCAAAAACAGGAAGGCCAGATTAGAGTTTGCCAAACAACATCTAAAAAAACCTTCACATTTCTGGAACAACATCCTATGGACAGATGAGACAAAGATCAACTTGTACCAGAGTGATGGGAAGAGAAGAGTATGGAGAAGAGAAGGAACTGCTCATGATCCAAAGCATACCACCTCATCAGTGAAGTATGGTGGTGGTAGTGTCATGGCGTGGGCATGTATGGCTGCCAATGGAACTGGTTCTCTTGTATTTATTGATGATGTGACTGCTGACAAAAGCAGCAGGATGAATTCTGAAGTGTTTCGGGCAATATTATCTGCTCATATTCAGCCAAATGCTTCAGAACTCATTAGATGGCGCTTCACAGTGCAGATGGACAATGACCCGAAGCATACTGCGAAAGCAACCAAAGAGTTTTTTTAAGGGAAAGAAGTGGAATGTTATGCAATGGCCAAGTCAATCACCTGACCTGAATCCGATTGAGCATGCATTTCACTTGCTGAAGACAAAACTGAAGGGAAAATGCCCCAAGAACAAGCAGGAACTGAAGACAGTTGCAGTAGAGGCCTGGCAGAGCATCACCAGGGATGAAACCCAGCGTCTGGTGATGTCTATGCGTTCCAGACTTCAGGCTGTAATTGAATGCAAAGGATTTGCAACCAAGTATTAAAAAGTGAAAGTTTGATTTATGATTGTTAATCTGTCCCATTACTTTTGGTCCCTTAAAAAGTGGGAGGCACATATACAAACTGTTGTAATTCCTACACCGTTCACCTGATTTGGATGTAAATACCCTCAAATTAAAGCTGAAAGTCTGCAGTTAAAGCACATCTTGTTCATTTCATTTCAACTCCATTGTGGTGGTGTATAGAGCCAAAAAGATTAGAATTGTGTCGATGTCCCAATATTTATGGACCTGACTGTATAAAGTTGTGTTTTAAAATGCAAGTGTAATGTTTTCATTCTTGATTAAAAACCAGGGTTCAAAAATAACTTTATTTTTTTAGTCCACCAGTCAAATGGCAAGTAATCTCCAATATCTAAAAGAAAAAAAAAAAAGGGGAAACTTTACTTTGTGTATGACATGGTATGTTGTTCCAAGAATGTGGGAACTGTGGGGACGTCTTGTGAGAAAGTAAGCCTGTGATGTAAAAAGCCAGAGGCAAATATTGAGGCCTCTCTGCAGTGTGTTGAACCAGCTTGTCTGCGTGTTTGTCAGGAGGACACTGCAGCTGGCCAGGCAGTTGAAGGATCGCGCTGTGGAGGCCCAGGCCTGCTACAGTCTGGGCAACACCTTCACACTTCTGCAGGATTATGAGAGAGCCATAGACTACCACCTCAAACACCTCATCATAGCCCAGGACCTCAATGACAGGTACACACACACACACACACACACACACACACACACACACACACACACACACTATAGGAAGAAGAATTTGAACTGAACCTCTATATATGTATTTAATAGTGTTTTCTGATGTAGGATTGGGGAGGGTCGTGCATGCTGGAGTCTTGGAAATGCTTACACTGCACTGGGGAACCATGACCAAGCCATGCACTTTGCTGAGAAACACCTGGAGATCTGCAAAGAGGTACGTCATGTAAATGAGAGCAGTGGACGGTTTCCTTTGCTGCATTTCGCCTTTACAGTAAAGCATTGGAAACAATATTCTAAGCATTTTTACTTTACAAAAAAACAGGTAAAGAAATCCTTTAGTAATAAAATTAACCTGTGTGTGTGTGTGTGTTTTTTGTTGTTGTTTTTTTTCCCCCTCTAGACTGGAGACAGAAGCGGGGAGCTGACGGCTCGTATGAACGTGTCTGATCTCCAGACGGTTCTGGGTCTAAGCTACAGCACGAATAACTCCACTATTTCAGAGAATACGGACATAGACTACAACCTGCATGGTGAGTTATACATTACACGTCTTCTTTTAACAGTTAGTATGACTGGTGTTTAATATGGTTGTAATTGTTGTACTGTATGTGCTTTAAGGAGCGAGGCCCAGGATGAGCAGAAGACACAGCATGGAGAAGCTGGAGCTGATGAAACTCACTCCAGACAAGATAAATGTAAGGACTCCTCTCCTGTCCCATGAAGTCCCCGACCCACTAACACACACAGTGTTCTGTCGTGGCTCTGTCTAAGTCCCGGTTTGCTACTAAAACCAAGTGTTTACCACATAAATGGATGCTTTATCTTCTCCAAGCTTATCGTCTTTCCCCTCATTGTGGTAACTAATCCACTCCTGTGTGTTAAAGGGTCAGAAGTGGAACAGTGACATCCTGACCAAACAGTCTAAACCCTCGCTGGCTAAGAGCTCCTCCAAGCTGTTCTTTGTCAGCCGTCTGCGTGGGAAGAAGTACAAGGCTGGCGGCTCCAGTAAGGTCCTCCAGGACACCAGCAACACTCTGGACACCAGCCAGACGGCCACACAGGGACCACAGAAGGTACACAGTACAGGGTGCATTCAGCTGATAACCACACACACATTCTCACACACACACACACACACACACACCTAAACTTCATTCAGTCGCCTACAGCTATCAATAAACAAGGCCTGTTCTGTTTAGCTCTTTTTTTATGTTCATGTTTTTGTACTTTACTAGCGACTCAGTCCTGACATGCTCGGAGACGAGGGCTTCTTTGACCTGCTGAGCCGTTTCCAGAGCAACCGTATGGATGACCAACGCTGTTCAATACAGGATAAGGGCAGCAGGTTATCATTAGGCAGTGGTCCAGAAACGCCGCCCAGAGCCATCAGGAAATGTGAGGCCATGCATTCACACTCAAAATGAATCCCATTCTCACAGTATATTGTATTTTTCATACTGAAATAAAACGTTCTCTGCTGTGCATCTCTCCTGGCACCTCATCGATTCTCTCAAACTCTTGTAGCTGTATCAGAGTCCGCCAACGTCTCTGGCGCCCCAGGCCGGCGGGTGGAGGAGTCGTCGGCAGCAGGGGGAAGCCTGCCGGGCCTCAGGCTCCATCAAAACAGCAACCAGGCCGTGCTCAGCCACCTAATGGCCAACGCTGACAATGATGAGCCTGACGACGACTTCTTCGATATGCTCGTCAAGTGCCAGGTACCTGATATGACCGAATACACAGTGCTACTGCACAATGATAAGCATGCAGTACATTTAATACACAAGAAGTTATTGTGGTGTAATTTCCAGTTTACGAACTCATTCTATGTATGTTGAGACATTTATTATTCTTATTCAGGTCAGTGTCCATCATAACCTTTCCAGGCAGAGGAGTACTTCAGCTCTTGGCCTCCATAGATTCAGGGAGTCTAGGCAGCTGCATGATAAGGGAATGTTTTGTTTCAGGACCTCCTTTTGGAGGATGGTGGGTAGGGCTGGGCGATAGGGAGAAAATCAGATATCACGATATTCTTGACCAAATGCCTCGATATCGATATTGCGGCGATATTCTAGGGTTGACAATTGGTGTTTTGACAAAATATCTTCACACTTAGATTTTAGATAAATAATCATCAGTAATGTGGACATAATGTCTAAGTGGGGAAAAGGCAAATAATAGAACAGCTAGAACAGCCTGGTAAGTTCAGAAAAGTACATCACTTTACTGTAACGCAGCCTTTAAAACCAGGAAAAGACAACACTTATGTCATATCACGATATCCAAAATCTAAGACGATATCTAGTCTCATATCACGATATTGATATAATATTGATATATTGCCCAGCCCTATTGGTGGGCCAGCCACACTTTTACATAATGTCCAGAGAGAGAGACAGGCTGAACTAGGCTTTACCATCGGTGTTTACCTTAACGGTTCAGCTAAATTTAAATCCAGCAAAGTTTAAATACACCTTCAGGAAGACAGGAACTTCAGAAGTTGGGATGGCACCTACACTGTACCGTTTAATCCTAAACTCTCCTCAATCTCCCGAATCTTCTTCATGCGTGTGAAATAACTTGTTCTGCTCCTGAGTTTTTCGTTAACAGTTATAATGTGCTTTTCCAAACAAGAACATATAAAAACACATAACCGGATCTCAAACTGCAGCTCTCTTCCTTCCTGTTCGCTCGACCAGGGGTCCCGTTTGGATGACCAGCGCTGTGCCCCTCCCCCTCCTCCGGTCCGAGGGCCCACTATACCAGACGAGGACTTCTTCAGCCTCATCATGCGCTCTCAGGCCAAAAGAATTGACGAGCAACGTGTCACCCTGCCTTCTGCAGCAAACGCAACAGCCAGGCCCAGCTCCAGCTCCAGCTCCAGCTCAACTAAGCACTAAAGGGACAGTCAGGTTGTTTTTAGTTTTTCATCTCATGAAGGTGTGGACAGTGTTCTGACCAATGGGTAGTCACTCACAAAAGAAAGCCTTGTTTTCTCTTCATTTGTCCTTTTGGACAAAACAAAGCACTGTCAGCATTATACGTAGTGATACAGTATGTTAAAAAAAAACTCTAATTAACAAGGACTTGTTTAGCACATCTTGCACAACAACAAACTCTCAGTAGTATCAGGGACAAGACAAAGTGTAGTTTTTTTTATCCTTCTGTACACATTTCAGTTCACACTGTGTATTTTCCAATACACAACTGCAGCTATTTGTCTGTATTTATTGTACTTTTTAGGATTGTTATGATTCTGCCGTCCCACCACTGTGAAGTAATGTGGTTTTACTCACAGTGGTGTCCGAGTCAGTGTAGACAGAGGTACAGCACTCGTTCCATGTATTCAGTTTATATGTGAGTTTTTGGGGGGTGGGAGTTGAAGAGTTACCAAGGTCAGGCTAAGGAAATTATATTTTAAGCCAGCTATTTGATAAAAGAATGAATTTAACCCGTGTACAGCCCTTACGCTCGTTTTTACTAAATGCTTCAATGACGTCAGAGGAATAAAGCCTCATCCACGTAGGCATCTTGTTTTGACTTTTTTTAAATGTTCAATGTGATCTGTTCATTTCAACTAAACACAAAAGATCCAGCTTGTGTAAAAGACACTTTATTGAACGTACCAGCAGTCAGACTTGAGTTAGCTTGAATTAATTTAAGTCACTTTTAAAAACAAGAATTAAAAAGGCTTAATACAAGAGCCACTAGCATTTCAAAAACATAACTGTACATACATAAACACAACTGAAATAAATACATCTATGTACGTATTAGTTTGGCCTTATTTTAGTTAGAACAATATACTGTGTACTATACATTAACATAAAATATGCATCTTTGTAAGTAAATCAATTTTAGGAGACAATGTTAAAAGAAAAAAAGTGCACATGTAAAATACATGAAAAAAATACAATGCATATGCCCCAAACACTGGTTCTAAATAAATATCAAAACACCCGTGCATCCATTCAGATTTCATTGTGCATATGGTTAGACCCCTGCTATGGACAAAGCCTGCCACCTACTGTTGTTGTATTGTTACAGTAGACAAGCCAAAGCTTCTGAACAAAGACAACTCCTAAACTGAATGCTAGGGCGCTCAACCACAAATTACACTTTGTATTTCCCTTTGATGCTGACATTATAACAATCTTTCATTGCAAGCAAGCAATCGCAAGACACTGTAACAGTTTCAGCGCAAAGAAACACTGATTTCAAATTTAAAACAAATGCACTCGCTAATTTACACATCTGGAGTTGTAGCAATGCAATGGATACAGTAACATTAGACATCGGCACATCCCACAGGGAAGCAACAGCTGACTGATCAACAGATAGTATGACCTCCACAGATTCAGCCTCTTGATAGGAAAAGCTCACTACTGACACGCTGATCAAATTACATTTCACACCATAAATTCAACTCTTGTGTCACCAAACGTTAGCAGCATAACACCAGCTGTAAGAAAATTATGTGCAAAAGAAGAAGGAATGTAGGACTTCTCTCAAGACGACTTAACAAAATTTGATCTTGGAAAAAAAAAAAGACCATATTATCTTTTTACATTTTTGCTATGGAAACTGAGAACTCAAGGAAGGCACCATCATGAACAAAGCACTCTGTCCTGTCTAACCTCAACAGCTCCTCAGGGAAAAGGACATGCAGCAACTGAGTGGTGTGTAAGGAGTGAAGATAGAGTGATTGGTGAGAATAATGAATGATCCTGCTGTTGAACCCTTCAAGACGACGACAGTCGGTGTGACGGATGCAATGTAAAGAAAAAAGGAGAACATGCAACGTGTGCTTTTGATGTGTCACAGGGTTGTATCCATTTTGGTTTCCTACAGATGAGTGAAAGGCTCATTCAACAGTGAATGTGGTAATGTGTGTTGAAAGGGAGCGTGACAGCGTTGGTAGTGCAGAAGGAGCAGTGTTGTTTTAGGGGGAATGTGTGTCTTTTAGATTATAACTCTGTGTGTGTGTGTGTGTGTGTGTGTGTGTGTGTGTGTTTTATGGGTTGTGTGTCCAGAGTGTGACAGTGCGGTCAGCAGAGGATGAGAGGAAGGACAGGTCTTGTGTGTGCCATCGACACTGAATCACCTTGTCGCCGTGCTCTCCCACCACGGTCTGAGGCAACGGTTTGGTCAGGTCACCTAGCAACACACACACACACACACACACACACGAAACGGAGCACAGAGAGGCGCCGTTAAAATCGTGACATTCTTCATCACATTCTTCTGAAAACATTCTTTCCTGTAAGTTGGTCCTGGGATCCATGATCATTCCTGGGCTTACGTAAAGACCACTTACTAGAATATATATTCGAAGAAAACACACAAGTGAGGTTACGGGACAAACGGAAATATTAGAACCCTGTACAGATAAGATAAGTGGTTTGAGGAGACCCAGTTTTCTTTTCCTTTTTATAGACATTACAAGCAGTGGAAAACCGCAAGTAGAGTCTCCCTTCCTCATAAAAGATACAGAATATGTACTGAGAACAGGTGTTTCTAAATATATATATATATATATATATATATATATATATATATATATATATATATATATATATATATATATATATATATATATATATATACACACACACACACACACACACACACACACACACACACACACACACACACACACACACACACACACACACACACACACACACACACACACACGTAGGTATCCAACTCAGAATCCGTGATCTCTATACCATTTTTCTACACACTCTTCCTGGAGTCTTGTCATCATTGTGACGTTGCCAAGGCAACCAGTGAAGATTCCAGGGCACTGGTCCCAGCCAAGAAATAGTTTGGCACATAACAACATTCAAAATCCCAAAGATATTCAGTTTACAATGATATAAAACGGAGAACTGTTCATACAGTTCTTTTAATTTTACTATAGAGCCAGAGAGATGCACCCTGCATTGCCTGGATCATATGGATATTTAACAACAAGGTTCATGAAGTACATGGCTGCAAACACACAGGCACGACCCATTCAGGTTTTTATGGTCATCGTAAAACAGGATAGCCCACACGAAGAAGCTAATGGCGGGTAAAAGCATTAAACTATTTATCATAAATATGTCATTAATACTGTATGTGAGCAGACGAGATACACTATACCTTGGAGGTTGGAGACTATGACTTTTGTGTCGTAGGAACCAGTGAGCAGGTAGTGTGCTCCGGGGGAGAACCGGACCGATCGCACATCACTGGAGTGCGGCCGGTACACCTGGACGATTCGTCCTCCTCTGATGTCATACAGCATGCATGCGCTGTCTTCCTGTCCTGTTGCTAGGAGACGGCCACTAGGATCGACTGCTACTGAGGCAACAGGACTGCCTGTTCAGAAGAAAGGGGGGGGAAAAAAAAAAAAAGAGGGGTGTAGCTGTAAAAACCAGTAAAAATCTTCTGTGCTGACTGAGAGAATCAGGATTTTCCTATAGAGAACATCAGCGCCTATTATGGAAGCAGTGTTACATTCTGGTGTCCAAGGGTTTGCTAGCGATATTTGATGTAAGAATGGAGGTGAACACACAGGTGATACCTGAGCCGTGGAAGGCAGTTCCCACTACTCGGACACAGCTGGGCACCCTGAGGTCCCAGAAACGCACCGTCTTGTCTTGAGAGCCAGAGGCAATCATCCAGCCTCCCCACGTATACAGAGACAGAATGTGACCTAAACAGCAACACAGAAATGACACGTCACACACTTGTCAGTGGCAATACTAACATAATTGCCACTGTTCTACATACCGACTTCTGTAATTATTATGAAACATATATCTGTATATCTGTGTCTATGTGTCCCAACTGGCAGCGACAGATGGCCGCCCACCAAGAGCTTGGTTCTGTCCAAGGTTTCGGTCTGTTTAAAAGGAAGTTTTTCCTCGCCACTGTTGCACCAAATGCTTGCTCTTGGGGGGGAATTGTTGGGTCTCTGTAAATTATAGTGGTCTAGACCCACTCCATCTGTTAAGTGTCCTCCTGCTATGATTTGACACTATGGGCCCTATCTTTCACCAGGCGCAGTGTGGCGCAAAGCCCGACGCAAGTGTCTTTGCTAGTTTAAGACCAACACAGTTGTCAATTTTCCGTTCAGCACCCGCGTCGTTTAAATAGCAAATGCACCTGTGCTCTGGTCTTACAGGGAGGTGTGTTCAGGTGCATTCTTGCATTCTTTTTACAGCGCATTAGTAAAATGCACCTAGGCTTATGCACAGCACACGCAGACTATGCTTGTTACAAACACAGGGAAGTGCAGCAGCACACAAACATGCAAAATATTACGGTGCAAATTTCCCATCATAATAGCAATGCACCAAGGTACAAATGCCCTGGCTTTTAAAGGGAATGGGAGATGGCACTCTGATTGGTTTATTGCATGTTACGCCCAAAACACACCTATGAATTAATGAAGACGCTAAGTACAACCCTTTTGAACCATGCGTCCGGCGCACGGACCCCCCCCCCCCCCCCAACGTCAAACTAGCAAAAATGTGGACATGCCCTAAACGCACCTGCGCTTCATGTCGTGTGCTTGGATTGTTAAAATAGGGCCCTGTAAACAAAACTGAATTTAATCCAATCTTTCTCTCTTGGACTCCACTCCATGTGAGTTTTTCATTAGGACAGGCGAATGGATGAGACAGTCAGTGTACCTGTGTGCCCACTGAGGGCGTGCAGGCCCTGTCCTCGCTGACAGTCCGTGGTGTAGATGTTACAGTCTCCAGCTCCGGCGCTGATCAAAATGGCTCCTCCACTTTCTGGACCCTCCATGAAGGCCAGGTCTCTGATGGTGCCGTCATGCATGCTGAACTCCAGGTCTGGGCCTAGGGCACAGAGAGACACAAACAATAAAATTAGAATGCTTGTGAGATGCGAGATAATAACAGGTCCGTGCCCTGACTTCACATCAATGCAGTATCCAACTGTGTGTACCTGTGGCGTTGCATGTCTCTGCACTGAAAGGTAAGACTTTGACATATTTGTCATTGGAGCCTGTAGCCAGCAGCTGCCCACAGTGGCTCCAGGCCACACAGTAGATGGACCCTTTGTGGTGTTTGTTCCTCTTGAAGCGGACGACCGGCTGCTTTATTGGACTTGAACCACTGAGGAGAGGAAGAGTGAAGAAGAGGGGGGGTGGGGAAGAGGAAGGAGAGGAACGACCAATGGAAGAACAGAAGTGAGTAAACTGGTAGACATTCAAACTATGTATGGGGATGTTTTTCTGGAATGAAAACATTTTTTTTTTTTTTACTTTTTACTGAAAGTGGTCTTTTTTTAAGTTTCAACTTTTAAACCAGCATGGATGAGAAGTCCTTAAAGTGCCCCAAAATATCGGAATTTGAACTTTCCATGACCAACTCAAATGGCATGCATCGTACAATCAATCATATCAATAATTCTTTTAAAGAGGGGGCTACTCTTGATAAGAAGGAAAAAAATGGTTAGACGATTGCTTTTGGATTGTCCACGTTACTGTACCTTGTGTCTAATGTTTCTGGATAAGCACAGACACGTAGAGTTTTAGAGTTGGATCCCACAGCGTAGAGCGATCCAGACGGGTGAAAGGCGACAGCTCGAATGGCCTGAGTATCTTCCAGAGAATGCACTGGCACAAACAGGCTTTTAGGCTTGTCGCCCTGCAAACAAACCACACATATAAAAACACATGAACACACAGATTACGTGTAATTAGCACTATAATCTTGGATTTTCTCTACCCCATGACATCCACAGTGTCATGATGCCAGCATGACATCGTGATATAATCACGCTATAATCTGCTTAGTCAAATGCCACATTAGCATTATCCCTGTATCGTCCTATACTGTGACAAAAACGAGAGGGAATGTGCGCAACTTTAAAATCAGATGACAGCCAGAGAACAATTGTTCTGTGACAGTAGTAACAGCTAACGTGAGAGAAAATGGATAATAAACACAGAGCATGAACAAAAGTAATTTCAGGTTGATTTTTCAGCGCAGCGAGACAATTACATGCTTGGTGAGGGATACGTTATTTACAGCAGGTGTGACAGAACTTTTGGAGTGTTACTTGTGTGCATACCTACCTCTTTACTTCGGGATAATGAGCCTGGAGTGTCACCTTGTGGACTTCCTTTCTGTTTCTGCTCACTGCCAAAAAAACAACAACAACAACATAAATACAGTCATCATCAAATTCAACCCCGCAACAACCTCCGGTATAGAAACAAAAGACATAGCACCTACAGTACCTCTGGGAGATGACAGGGGACTCATTGGGAGGTGGGACCGGGCGGCCCCCCACGCTGTGTTGCGGGGTGCTGCTGAGCACCCCTCCCTCTCGGGTCTGCCCCGGGGTCACAGATGGAGGGTTGTTATTGTCCTCAGAGGCGGGGGTGTTCCCGTTGCCATTACACTGCTGGGCCAGAGACTTCACTTCCTCCCCTAAATCCTCCATCCCCACATTAAGCTCCTCCAGCTTCTGGATGGACCTGAGCAGTGCACACACACACACACACACACACACACACACACACACACACACACACACACATGAACTGTCTCTACAAATCTTTCTTTTAGCCTGTGCCTTTCTTCCTTTCCACAAACACATTTTACTTTAGCTTACACGCTCTCTGTACGCTGATTGAGTTGACTCAGTTAAATCTAGTCAAAACTACAAAAGGGTAGAGGACAAAAGAAAATGGAGGTAATGATGTCATTATGCACAGCTACCCTGGTGAATAATGCAGAGGAGACAGGGGACAGGGAGGGGCTGGGGAAAGGGAGGACTCGAGGAACTCTCGGGGGACAAATCAAAGGGCCTTTGTCCTGCTGACAGAGCAAAAATGACCAAATTTCCAAATTCATTTTTTGTCATAGACTTAAAATTAAATGTACTCTTGTTGTGGTTTGGGAGCATTTGCATACATGTTTAAGTTGGGTGCTATTTTTGAGTGGAGTCTGGGTCTAATATTGTGTATAATTAATACACATGAGGCGATGGTCCCATGTGACGTGATGTAGCGGATCACAACAGATGGTGCAGTGTGGAGTGGAGGTGGCTTTCTTTTTTAGGGGGGGGGAGAGAGAGGTGTGTGTCATACTAGGAAAGCCACATGGGGCTTTAACACGTCTACTTCTCCTTGTCTGACAGCTGCTCCTCTATTGTGTGAAGATATTAAAACCCATACAGAAATTGGCAAGCTTAATTGAGAACCAGAACTACCCTGACATGGCCGACTGCTTTCAGAGCGTTTGCCGTATGACTTGACAGGTGTGTTACAGTATGTGCATTACCTGTCTGACAGGGGAACACTTCAGGGATCTCTTGTCTTGTCTGTACCTGTTGAGGAACTTCTCCGTGAGGCTGTGCTGCATGTCACTAGGCGGAGGTTCCTGCTGCACCCCTCCCTCCAGCAGCATCTGCTGGTACAGCTGCCTCTGCTGCTGCTTCTGCTCCAGGTGCTGCTGCACGCGAAGACGTTGCCGATAGTACTCCTCATACTTCTCTGTGGAGTCACGAAGCTGAGGAGTGAACATGATGCCATTAAAAAAAATACAAAAAAAAAAAAAAAGTCCTCAGAAGGACCTTATCAGACTCCCTCTGCTGACTGGCTTTTGCTTCATGTTCCACGAGCTCGGTCTAAACTTGTAAAAAGTGCTTTCATAATTAGTGCAACCCGAATTTCTGAAATTATAGCGCTTACTTGTGCCTTCTGGACAATTTAGGAATCTGGTTTTAAACCTCCAAACATCTACTTGTAATTGCTTTACATCGTTGTACTTTCTTTTGCATCCCGATTATCCTAATTTATTTATCAAATTATTTTTCCACTTCAGAAAGTTTCAGTCTCTCTTTTTTTTATGATGGTGTTGCTTCTTTTCTGTGTGGTTGTTTTGTTTTTGTAACTGACTCAATGTCATTGTAAATGAGGGCCGCCCCTCAATGATCTCTCGAGTATAAATAAAGGTTGAATGAATGAATGAATGGTTGTTATTACAGCAATTTATGAATGTAATCTCTTGTTGGGTGATTCATTTTAGAAAGAAGATTAAGTCACTCTGGATAAGAAAAACTAAACGTAAATGACATAAATGGAACATACAAACATAGATCTGTACGAATGAAAAAGGACACATGGAGACAAAGTAGAATAATATTCACACACAGCGAAGCATGTTAACATCTGAGGAAAGTCTGCCAACTCTTATAACACTGCTCAAAGGCAGCATTGTGATCAGAGTTCAGGTATTAGAGGAGGAAGGAGGGTAAGACTGAGAGATGAGGACAGCTCACTTCCCCTCTCTGTCCTCTGCTTCCTGTCCTGACAATCTGATGGGAAAGCCTCTACGGTTTGGAGAGGGGCGTGACACTGGCACTCGGCCCGTGCTTGAAAAGGGATGGAGGGCAGAGAGGATACAAGGGGGGGGGGGGGGGGCTCTATGTGTCTCTAGGGTGACGGGGAAGGCAGTACAAAGCACTACCTTCACGCTGAGCCACACAAAGGGACCAGAATAGAAAGCATGAGACAGACAGAAAAGGATACTGTGTTAACACTGTTTACAGGCAACATGAGGGCAGTAAAGACTCATTTTTTTTGTGGTTGAGCTCCTGAGTTGTTGAGCCACGTGTCCCTACTGACCTAGAACCAAATCCACCTGGGCTTCTTCTCCCAGTTTCTGCCCTGCTTTGTTCTTTTGTTACTGGCTGGATACTTGAAACAACTAGAGCTGCATTATGTCTCATAATAATCACAACGTAATGTTAAAGGAGTCTTTCTTCGAAAAATTCTAAGCGGGTTTATGGACTTTTGTTTTGGACCTTTTGAAAGTATAATATCTAAGAATATGTGTATGTGTGTTCAGATTTAAGTTGGAAGTACACATTTTGATAAATCAGTGGGCCGAACTACAATAACTAACTTCCATGTGTCTGGACACAGATATACAAAAAGCCCATTTCCTACATGTACTAAGACTTAAGGTGCACATGAAGTGCTGGGACATGATGAAAGCATACCAACGCTACACCACCAACAAACCAAAACAAGGGCAACTTCCTTTAATCATAGTCTGTCATCCAGGCAGAGGACAACAGCGCTGGAATGGACTGAGCCTCTCACTGTAAGCAGCCATGTCAACATTGACAGGGACGAGGCTCCAACGCAGACTTGCAGGAGGAAGATGACTCAGACACACCACACTGACAAAGATTCATCAGAACTGGCCTATATTTAGACCGTGGTGTAGGCAACACCCATCAAGGAAAGAAAACAATTGTTTCCCAAAATGGGATATGCTGTTGTCACCATTAGATTCTTTCACAATACATTGGTGCCAATTCGATTTGTATTGCGATTTTGATTTACTGCGGTTGAGTATTGAGTACTGCGATTTTTTCTCTCCTTCTTAACAAAAACAAAAGTTGAAAAATTCCCTTCTAGAGACAATATATCATGAGACATTTCTAAAAACTAATGGTTTTCGAAGAAGAATGCACATCACGTGTCAGTCAGTCTGACATTTATTTCATTTGTAATAAACGGATAGGATGTAGTCGCTGTCAGCGGTACCGTATAAACAGAAAATATTTAGGTGAATCATTGGTTAAAAAAAAAATAAATAAAAAAATATCGATTCTAGGAAAAAGAAACAATTAAAAAAATCGTCCCAAAAAAAATAAATAAAACAATCACGTTACATACATGAATCGATTCTTTTTCCCCCACCCATAAAAACAATGCAGCGACATAATAAAATAAAGCCCTTGTTCAGTAATGTGTGACATACAACAGGTCTAACGAGTTAAAAAGCAAAGGTCGTTGAGGTTTACCTCGTTCCTATCGTCAGTGCCAGCTGATGGCGCGTCCTCGCCCGGAGCGGAGGCAGGACGCAGACTCTGAGCTCCGCCTGAACTCATCATCTTATCCACGGGTGTGTCTGTCCTTGATCTTCAGAGAGAAAACACACCAGAGCAACAGATTATCCAAGACATCTGACAACAGCCCGCATAAAACCAGAGACTGGCAAAAAACTGGGTCTGGGGCTGCAACTAACTATTATTTTCATTGTCGTTTAATCTGCCAATTATTTTCTCAAATGTCAGAAAATGGTAAAAATGCCGATCATCATTTCCCAAAGCCCAAGGTGGTGTCCCAAAATGTCTTGTTTTGTCTACAACTTAAAAGATATTCAGTTGCCCTGAGGGGAACGGAATTAATTGGGAGACAGTTTGGGACATTTTCCACTGTTCCAAAAACCCAAATCACCGGGATATCCACTTCAACATATGTCATTGGACATATTGGACTCCTCAGAAGAGATACGTCTCTAAAGTCATTCCCGTTCCCTATTGTACTTTCTGTCAACCTGAACAAACTGGAACTTTCCTGCACATGGTCTGGGAGTGTGAACAGGTGCATGAGTTCTGGAATAAAACATCAATAATATCCGATGTGATAAGAAGTCGAATTCCTACTGACCCGATTGTTTTGTTACTTAATGACGACTCTAAATTACACCTGCTTGGGAGACAGAGGAAGATTTGGCTAGCCGGCTCAACTGCAACCAAGAAAATGATAGCTCAGCGCTGGCTCCCCCCCCCCCACCACTCGCTTTGTATAAAACAGTGGTTGGCGTATTATCTGGACATAGTTATGCTTGAGCTCTCTACAGCGAGGATTAACAAAGCCAGATCATCAACTATCAGCCTATGGAAAAGAGCAGACTTAATGACCTCGGCCCCACAACAACTAGAGGAGAGTGATTAGGCAAGGTGTGGTTTCTGTTTGTTTGTCTGTTTGTTTGTTTGTTTTCCTCGAGACCGCAGAGGGTGGAGGGTGGGTGAGGGTCTTTGTTCTTGTTCAATTTCTGTTTCTTTGTTCGGTGCGCCATCTGATGTTATCTTACACATATTGTGGAGATTGTTTTGTATGTCTGAAGGTGCTATAAAAAGAAACTATAAAATATTCACATTGAAGAAGCGGAAATTAGAGAATTGCTACTCCTTTTTCATATAAAATGACTCAAACCGATCAATCGATTATCAAAATAGTTGGCGATTAATTTAATAGTTGACAACTAATCATTAATCGCTTCATTTTTCCAGCTCTAACCAGGTCCACTCCAAGCCCTTACGTTTCAGGGGATTCCTCAAAGATGCTGTGGCAGTCAGAGCTCTCCATCATGAGACTTCTGGTCAGGCTCTGGCCTCCAGCTCCAGGGTAGTGGAAGTTGGCAAACGAGTGGGACATGGGAGAGACCCCTTTGCCCAGCGCTATCTCCCCGCCACTCGCTCTCTTATCCTGGCCAGACAGCCCGTAAGACAACCCGTCCAGCGCTGGGTTCAAGGAGCGTGACATGTAGGTATCGGCGGACTGGGGGCGGCGCAGCGGGGACGAGGGGTACGGAGACAGTTTGCTGATGAGCGGGGTGAGGAGGTCGTAGCCCGCCTTCGTGGGCTTGACCATGCGGTCCACGTGGATGTTGAGTTGCTTCTGTTCGAAGGCGCAGGAGAAGACGGTGTGGGAGAGGTTCTGCATCCAGGAGAGCAGAGACAGGTCCAGGTCATCACAGCCGTTACCGCACAGCATGTCCACACCCAGCAGGACCTCGCTCTCTGTGATCTCCTCACCCGTCGCCCTGCTCTGCACGCAAACAAATCCAACAAATATTAATTTCAATCATCGGCAAAGACTAGGGCCGCCCAATTTGCGGCCTGCGGGCCAAGTTAGGCCCATCCTCCCTTTGTTTTGGCCCACCATAACATTAGACATGCTCATGCTTACTCTCCTCTTATTTTATGGATGTAAGTGTTATTATTTTGAAATTTTATTTTAGATTTAGAATGTTAATTTTCGATAACAAAATAATACATTTTATCGTAATGTTATTTCATACATACACATAACATCAACATTTAATTTTGGCCTGTGGCCTTCCATCCAGATACATTTCTGGCCCTTTATATGAAAGAATTTGGGCACCTCTGCATTAGACCATGTGTAAACTGGTTTAGGCCACAGTATTTATGTTTGGTTTTAGTAGTTCAAACCTGGCAGAACTCCACACAGCACTCATAGAGGACTCCCTTGAGGAGCAGCTGGAATAGTCGATCCCCACTGGCCTTGAATCCAGCCTCACTCAGCTTTCTGTCTGCAGGGATGAACTCTGCCACCATGGTGCAGGCGTCCTCAAAACACTGCACCCTGGCCGTGCTCGGGTTCCAATCCTGCAGGAACACGGAACATGGAAGTAAAGATTTCAACAAAAACACAGTATTGTTTTATAAGTGGAATTAATGGCAGAACAGTGCACAAGAGAGTAAAAAAAGATGCTATCAGTTTCAGCAAATTGCAAAAAACAACAAACTAAGTTTATAAAGTAAACTTTATTTTTCACAAATGAAATATTTCTGTTTCGATCCAATTTCATAGATCTTGCCTTGAACTCTGCATGGTTTGTGAGGCGAGGCAGTGTGAGGAGCAGACACAGTTTGCTGTAGTCATCTTTAGATGGACAGAACTCTTCCAGGGCATGGAGGCACTTCACTGCTTCCTGCATGGTGAACTCCAACTACAAAACATAAATACATATTTCAGATTGCCACAGATGACTGAGTAGAAGTTTCTCTCTGAACAGCAGAGATAGAAAAACATGGTACTTTTAGAGAGAGCTTTGTCTCCAGCAGCACACCGGAGGCACAGATGGCTTTTAAATGTCAGTGAGACCGAGAAAACAAACCAAAAACACCAGCTTCCAGGATATCATGCACAAGAAATCAGAAAATGATACAGAAAAAGAGGACAGCGATTTAGTCCTATTCCTAAAATGTTGTCCTGCACCACCCTGAAAAGTCATTGCCAACACACAATCGACACCATATCACAAAAACCAATACCCATTAGCACAGCAGCACACTATGTCCACAGATGTCCACAGAAGTCTGACCTAATCCAGTTAAGGACACGGTAGCTCTGGCACAGTGGCACAAACCGCAACTCTGCCATGTGACAGTCGGCCCACAGCTAGAGCATGAATAGAAAAGACAGAATGAGTTTTGAATGTCTCTGCATGTGTGATTTATTGATTTATTTGATAATTGAATTAGGATTTACAAACACTTGGATCCAACTCAGAGTTGTCTAGCCTCTGCAAGGGTTTATGACAAAATGGCCATCAGCATCAATGTCAATACTTCATTATGCATTTGTTGTGGTGACATTTCTGCAAATCATAAAGAATGGATACAAAAGAATAATGTTCTCTAGAGCTGTTGGCAATTCTGCAGGTGTATTTCATTCTTCAGTTACTGTTTTTAAGCCCTCTGGTAGCACATCCTCAGGGCAACATTTACATGAATGTGTTATTCAGTGACACGATTTTGGATTGACACGTCATTATTGAGCTACAACTCAAGGAAGCTAACTCTCGGATTGTGAGAAGATTGCAACTTGCTTATTCCCATAAATAAACTGCTTACTGTGGCATAGAATCACCTTACTTTTGGATTTCTCTTTAGATCAATTTGGATTTCTGTTCCTATTCATACTCGCCTTGCAATACGAGTACATTCTGTTGTTAAGAAAACACTTATTATTATTGCTTATTGAGGCATCCATTCTTTCCCATGTGTTAAATGCAACCTATGGCTCAGACAAAAAGGAAGGGGGGCAGCAGACGGACAGCACTTTCTTTCCCTTTCAACCATTTCATTAGTGGGTGGGTCACAGGTGAACAGATATATTATTTAAAACGGATTATTCTAACATGGAGAGTCGATCACATAGTATCAGAGGCGCAAATAACCAGCTTAACCCGGATAAGTCCTTCACTGCACTGAGGCCAATAGCCACGCCACTCCTTGCATGCAAATGCAGCCACTGTTGAGCACAAACACACGCATGCACACACGCGACCACGCACACATACACAACCTGCCTATAAACAAAGATTGTGAGGTTTGTTCGCATGACTTGCAGAGTTGCAGTTTTAAACTACATGTATTGAACAACACTGTTTGCTTCTCTTCTTGTCTTTGTTTACTGCCAAGACAACCAGTGACAGTCAGTGGGAAGACAAAGCTGTTACAAAGTCTATTCAACAGGAAAAGAATACAAGGCTGTGTTGTCACTTGGGAGGCTTAAAAAGCATTAGAAAATACTAATAAATAGTACATTTATTAGTGACTTACATGCTGTGGCTCATCTTCTGCAGACATGGCGTTATTCACACACAGAGCTTCCAGAAACTTCTGCTTGAGGATGATGTAACGAAACCTGCGGCCATGACAGTTGACATTAGACATCGTGACACAAAGAAAGAAGCAATTTAAGTGGTGGTCAAACTTTGCTGCTGCAGGCTACCTCCGCATCAACAAAGGATACATGAATCTGAACGTACTGACAGTGACTCACACAGTGAACCCACCTTGTTCGGTCAAACTTATCCATGCACTCCAAAGGCTGGATGAACTGCAAGACCTCATCCCACTGGCCATCCAGCACCAGTTGTCTGAAACAAATCATTTTTAACACACAGGTAACACATGGAATCATGTCCTCATTTTGAAATGTCCCACAAATGTGTAAACATGGCCATAAAACTGAACTCTCTACTTGCTGTGGTATTTTCTTAATAGAAAGGTGTACCATGACAAGGCGAGACAGCATATTAAGAGACACTAGGTGAAATACCAACATGTATTTAACACTCAGGCTGAGTAGAATTGCAGACAACACACTTTTGGCTGACTTTCAAGGAAGCACTCACATCTACAGCAGTAGTACAGTGTTACATAATCCCCAATGTAGAGGACACTATCAGAAATGTATGACTGGAACAGTTGCCTGTTGTTCCTGTTTCATAGTAGGCAGCTTTTTGGAGCTGCAACGTGAGACGGCCGTATCCAGACCGCACGGTGTGGTTGTTGCTGTTGAGTTCATCTACCTGAGGAAGAGCATGTCATCTGAGTAGAGCCCATTGATGACGCCGCTCTCCTTCTCCAGAGCCAGCATGCTGATGTGCAACTTCCTGGAGTTGAGAAAGTCCAGGACCACCTTGATGATCTCCACCTCCTTCACATTTATGGTTTCCTCCGCTGTCATGGTGACGACGGGCTGCAAACAAGGTCAAAGACGCAAAATACTAATTAAATTACACACACACACACACAGGTAAAAACATAAAAACAAAATCAGTTTTTAAATGTTTGTTTTACACATCTAAAACAAAGAGGTTATAATAATTATTACTTGATTGCTATGAAATGTACAGATATTTGTGTTCCCCAGTGGAACAACCCTACCAGACTTTGGTATGCTTGAGTTTATGACCAAATACCTACAAAATTCCCATCTGCCCCAGCTGTAGACTACTTTGTGTTTAGTGCTAATCAGCAAATGTTAGCATGCTAACACGCTAAGCTAAGATGGTGAACAGCATGTTAGCATTGTTGTTGAGAGTATTCTTTTTCTTCGTTTGTGAGACTGAAGACCAAGTCATTTTTAATTGCTCCTTATATGATTTAAGTGCTACACTGTCTAAACGTTTGGTCCCAAGTAATGCATACAAGTGGGACACAGTTTATTACATTGAACATCAGTTTGATTCCTCATAATGATTTTGCAAACACTTGGATCTAGACATACATCAATTTCAGAAAATATCCTTATTGATATCCTGATAATGATTTCAGCCATATTGCCTAGCCCTAGTGGCAAGTTTCTCTTGGAGAAATCCAGTGACTGTAAAAAGGAGAAATCATATAAAATGCAGACATTCAAGTGAAGCTGGTCAGTGGCAATGAATGAAAGACTGTGGTTAGACTGGAACGCTCCTAAATATGCATCTAAAATGAGTAGTGCCTCATTTTGTAGCATGAACAACAAAAGGCTTTATAACCCCAAATGTACAGATTTTCAACCTAATCCACAGCCCGATCAAATTTCATCTAACATACATGAAACTCGCAATGTATAAACCCAAAATGCAGTCACAAATCTCACATTACTTCTCCTACTCTGAAGAGTTTAACTTTTGCAGATCAAAAGTGTATTACCTCACAGCAGTGCAGTCTGTTGGGATTTGAAACAAACTATAGTTTGCATGCTAACTTTATCTTTAGGCTACACCCTAGTCAAGTAAATTGGTGGTGTATTATCCAGATGGACTGAGCCACTGCTTAGGATATATGTTAATGCTTGTCAGCATTTGATTCAACCACTATCCATCTTCATACAACTACTTATGTTATTATAATAAAAGGCCAAGCTGTTCCCTATCAGACGATCATGACATAGTGAGGGCAGTGTTTGCACTATGTCACACCTTAATCACATTAAACCTAAAACTCTGATAAACAGATGTAAGAGAGCAAGACAACAGAGGTTGTTGAATCAGGACAGTAACTGCTGCTCATCCACATGTTGTGTTTACAGAGGAGACACTCATCTCTTCTATTATTGTCATGACAGTAGCCTCTAATGCATTTATGGTTATCTATCTAGGAAAGACACACCAGATACAAAACTAGCAAGAAAGCATTTTTTCCTAGCTTAACGTTACAAGTCAAAGACACAAGCACTGCAGTCCTGCTAAGCTAGCATGGGAGATGGTTAGCTATTAACACTACTGGCACTAAGTCTCAAGTCAAACAGTGGTATATAAGAAGCTTATGCTACTTGTTAGCTTTAAATAGCTTCTGAATGTAACGACCGGATTACAGCAAATCCAACAAATAGCTAGTTACCGTTGGAGCTCATACAAAGCGGGCTAATTTAACCGGCGGTTGGAGGGGGAGAGTGACTAGCTAGCCAGGCCGAGGGGAGAGATGCATCATCCGTTAGTTAGCTGAACGGGCGGGGTGCGCACGGACAGCTTTCCCAAGAACAACACAAATCCGCCTACGAGCTGCGTT
The DNA here is from genome assembly GCF_031162955.1 of Sander vitreus. NCBI lineage: Eukaryota > Metazoa > Chordata > Actinopteri > Perciformes > Percidae > Sander > Sander vitreus. The sequence continues at coordinate 9,658,721 of NC_135866.1, forward strand.
TAATGCTCACCTGTTTCTAAAAATGCATGGGATGAAAACAACTCTGCCCCGGTTGTTTCCGCGCTGTTGACAGACGCTGTCACGACGAGTACCGTTCGGTATTGTTAGTGGTGTTGTCTTGCCTGGCTGTCCCTCCTCCTTGTATGGCTGTGTCCCCTCCCTGCTGGATGTTCGTCTGCCTCTCCGCTGCGGTCCGCTGCTGCTGCCCAGCCCTGCCTGCTGCTAGCCGCCTGCTGTCTGCAAGAGCACCGCCTCCATCCATCCCTCCCTCACAGACTGTATGCTCCCTCCACACACTCAGCAGCAGCAATAATACAACATGATAGAAATAAATTTCAAACATTGTATTAAGTGTCACGACACAGTGGCGTGCACAGAGGTTACAACTTTTTAATCTTATGTGCAAAATTGGCTTTACTTTCCTCACAATGTTTGGCTTGTGTAGGTTTCAGTGGTGGTTTGTAACTGCACATTTTGAGGTACTCGAAATTTACTTTTATTTCCATTGTCTGTTATTCTATACATTTTGGAAGCCGATATTGTACTTTTTACTCCACTACACTTACATACAAGATACTTTGCAGAGTCAGATGATTAGAACAAAATATAAAAAAACTAATATAAATAATGAGATATTATTTTTAAGCTACCTGGCAGTAGCCTATATAAAGTAAAATTAGCGCCTACTAGCTGTAACATTAGTGATGTCTACACATAATGTATCGTCATTAATAATAATCCAGGGTTATAAATATGATTCTGAAATGAGCGGCACATTGAATCGTGGACATGGACGATGCTGCATCGATAATCGGCCGGGCCATAATCGATTATTTCTGTTTACAATTTAATGTAGACCTAACAACCTTTCTGTTTACATATTCTGGTATGTTTTGCACATTCAGGAAGTGCCATGTGCTCAGTGCTGTAGTTTTATGCCAATGTATTTAGTATTAGAGCACTCCAGAATGTTTTGTTTTTGAAGCTTGAAAAGCTATGAATTAAATATCCTATATGGCTTTAATAGAAAAATGTATTTGACGCATCGTGATGCATCGAGATGCATCAAGATATCGAATCGAATTGCTGACATGATTGTAATCGAATTGAATCGGGAGATCAGTGAAGATTCACACCTCTACTCATAGGTGCTTAAAGAAACATCAATCTGAAAAATAGCAAGCAGCAGAACAATTAGAGACAGAACAACAAGAGTTTTTGAGAGTGATACCAAATTTGATCTGAATTTATAAGGCTATATTAGCTGATATCCATTTTTTTTAACATAAACATTTGATAAAGATCCCTTTCATTTATTATTAGAGAAATGTCACTAGCAAATGTGTGTGGACACTTTATAGTTGAAAAATAAACCCTGACATATGAGCATATGGTGGATAAAGTGTAGATTTTCTGAATAATTGATGTTTTATTTAACAGCCCATTCAGTGTCTGTGCCAGTAAAGCTTCATTAGTCTTAGTACATATCACACTACTACAGACAATGACTAGGATGATGATTATTAAGACAAAAGTATGTCTGGTGTTGCAGAGTGACTAGACTTTTGCTGAATTGTCTGAGTCCCTCTGATAGTCTGTGTTTGTGCAGCCTGCACAGCACAATAATGATGATGACAACGATACAAGCAGGCATTGCATATGTCTATGATGATTACATGTTATTAACTTAGCTCCTGTGGTAGTAGAATGATATTATGTCAGTTTAAATGAGGCTAATATTACACTTAAATCAATCAAGACAGGGATGTGAAATGAGACACCATGCATACTGTTGATAGCTGGCATTTTAATAAAGCTCAAGTAATAGAAAAACAACCAAAACCAATGAACAGTTGAGCATATTTAGTAAATTGCAAACAAAAATGGATTCAGAGTTGGAAAAAAAAAAAACTATGATTTTCTCAGTATACTTAGGGATTTTCATACAATACCACAATAACGCCTCATCAATTAAGACTTTATATACCTTGCCTTTGCTTTCAACATACTTGCGTCAACAACTGTACTGCATCATTAGTACACACCTCCAACAGGTCAATGTCATTACAAAAAATACTTCTTTATGCCAAAATATATCTGTACAGTGCCAACACAAACTGAGGAAGGAACGTGATAACAAAAAATGTAACAGTAATGTGAAAGTAAAGTAAAAAGCATGACAGTCCTGAAGCGGACACAACTCAACGACCCAGAGTGGACTGGGTCTTGAAGTGCTATCATAGGTGAATTCATGTATTTACAATTGTGGACTACTTTGAGGGTAATCAAGATCTAAAAGGTAAGACAATATCCACGTGAAAGTGGCATTTTGAGTATTTGTTAGTTCCAACTGCAACATGAACAACGGTGATTAAATTACTCTTAAATTGCACGGACTGATGACACAGGGTGGGACATCCGTCTATTCTACTACTGATGATCGTCTTCCCAGTGATACTGTTGAGTGATCACACTTTTTTTGCATTTGTAGCACAATTAAAGGCCCCAAACGACAACATACCGATACACACACATGATAAATTATAAAAGCTACTAAAAATCTACCACAAGCGGACTCGTTCATTTCCAATGGATCTGCCATCCTATACAAACTAATTTAACTTATTTATGTACAGTATATTATGTTTCTCTGAATAAAATCTAAGATCAAAATGTCTTGAAAGCATTATCAAAATGAAATAAATTAAGAGTCTATTGCAGGTGCTTTCCAGAATTGTTTTTCATGGTAGTCCGTATGCTCAATACTCTCATCATTTCACACTTCTGCAAAGTAATTACAATCACCAACTGAGGAATTTTTACTCGTCTTGGCACTTCACTATACACACACATACACAAATTTGAACTTTTTATATGTTTTTCAGTCACATGTTAAAAAACATACCTGTATAGCAGCAAAACTCATCAAGAATGCTGCCTCTACCTGATCACAGATCAGACAGGCCACCCTTATATCAACCTGGGCTTGAGGGGGAGGAGGGTGAGGGGGTGAGTACACAAGCTCTCCTGTAACAGACTTTTTACAACAAGCGCTGACAAAATGACACCAACACTCACAGCGCATCCATATGACACAAAACAAGCATAAGGCCACACATGATTAACTTATAGAAACCAAACATTCAGTGCTTCAGTGGTTCAACTAGGTAAGGCATTGGTCCGCCTATTGTTTTCCTCTCTTTTTTTTTTGGCACATGAGAACATTGATACACATGCTGACACACAGTACACACTCGTGCCCCATTTAAGTAGTCCAGATTGTAACAACTCTGTAACAACATCAACGTCTGTGAGGCCCACTTGTGTTCTACATTCCAGTTGTGATTTGTTACAGTGGGATCGTGCGTCCTTTTAATGAAAAAGTAAAATCCGCAACTTCTTCTGTGTTCATTCCAGAGAAGCGTGTCCAAATCTTCCCCCGGCCATCTGGCGCTACTTAGTGTGCAGTTTTTTGGGCGTCCCCTGCTTCTTGGTTTGCCACAGATGGCTGGCGATGGTGATGGCGTCCACACTGGCGGACATGGTTTTGGCTGGGATCTGGCTAAACTGCTTCCTGTCCGAGTTGTACTTGTACAGGCCCTCGATCATCTTGGTTGTGATGCTCCGCGGCCCGATGCCGGCCAGTTTGGTGATCTCCTCCGTCTCGGGGCAGTAGGCGTACACAGACCTGAACTGGCATCCGGCGTCACGGAACAAAACAAGGAAGTTATTGGCTTCGGATTTCTCCATTTCCTGCAGAAAAAAAACAGAGAAAAATCATTGTTTAGTGCAGAATATTTAATGCAGAAAGACACAGACACATCATTGCAAAAACATACATCAAGTATCTTGTTCTTCTGCCCCTCGTTGACTTTGCCAGCCAGGCAGCAGTGAGCCAGGGCGTTCTGGATGATGTGCTTGTTGGACTTGGCACTGGGCTCCTTGTAAAGTTTGGGTCCTGTGGGAAGAAAGCACATGCATGAGATTGCAAGAAATAAAATGTCTTGTCATGTGCAGTAGCTGTGTAAATGTTGACAAACTGTGTAAACAGTATGTACTCTACCTGTGTACTCATTGTTGGAGGGAGTGGATGAGGTGGTGGAGTCATTTTCCCAATCCTTCTCTCCGTTACGACTACCAGTCGAAGGACAAGAAGAGAAACCTTCTGCAGAGTCTGGCCTGGAGACGGTCACATACAAACCAACAAATGACACGCACGGACACAACAGAAACCCACAACAAACACGTAATAGTTGTTGATACACAGAAGCATGTATGAACATACGCCGACAGATTGCACAAACAGACATGCACACATAGATTTTAAACACACACACACACACACACACACACACACACACACACACACACACACACAGAAATATGTGGTAAAACAAGGTCAGACACTGTGACACAATTCTCCAAACCCTGCCTGTTGTCTTGCATTACATCATACTGTACAGACTCCGATGAAGCTGTGCAGCGAGGGATAGAAAGGCATGTTCAGCCAAGCAAAGCAAAGTCTCAGTGCTGTCTTTATGGCTACTGAGAGGGATGAGCTTGAGTACTTGTGGAGGAAGCAGCAAACACAGTGGTCAAGCGAGAGCAGCCAGCAGGGAGAAGAGAGCAAACAACAGCCTGATAGCAATACTGCAGAAGGCAGAGAGAGAGGGTAAAGAGCAGGAGAGCTGAGGCGGAAACATCTGAGGTCCCGTGCACCGTAATGCAGTAAAAGAATATGTTAGATTATTGCACTGTTGACACATCTGTCTACTTTTATGCGAGTCTGTGTTGAAAGAATGTCTAATGAAATGCAGGCTAAAGCTACATGGAGCTATTTCTACATGGAGCCACATCCAGTACACTTCATCTGTCGTCACTTTTCTGAGCATTACTGACCTTCCCTTTCTGTCTTTGGGAGAGCTTAGAAAGAACGGGATATGGGACACTTTATTGCCTCTGAGGGACGCATGCAAAATAGAAAGAGAAATGAGAGAGGGATACAAGAGATTCAAGAGAGTGTAAGCCTCATAAAAGTCAAGACTTAGGAATAAGAAAAAAATAAGCTCAACATCAAAACACGCCATGAAATTAAAATCACAGCAGAGTATACGACACCTGGGTGTGACACACATTTAAAAAGGGGTGGGTGTTGGTAATATATGGATGAATGGTCAACAAGTAATTCTGAAATATGTTTTACAGTTTTAATAAACAGACATTATAAACAAAATGTGATATTGTGACATTTATACTTAAAGAATAAAATACGATTGTAAGGAGTTTGAAGAAAAGGTGCATGGAGCTGAGATGCACGTAAAGAGTGACGTCAGCACGTAGAACTACAACGGTACAGATCCATTTGACCGTGCAACGCTTCTGTCGCGCCGCGCCCCACTCTATTCCTATGGGTGACGTCAAGCGACTTCAACGTGCACGCAAAGCATTCCGGGAGGGCGGCACTGCATTTGAAAAAATGCACGTCCAGCGCGTCCAAAAGCTGGTCGATGCCCATCTTTATGCAAATGAATCCGTTGAACGTGAGGCGACTATCCAGTAGAAGTAGACGGAAATCTTTTAAACTGACCTTTGTCGATCTGAAATAAAGACAGATTCAGCAACTGTACGGCCTATTTCTCGCTTAAAATGTTTTCAGAAACACGTTTCGGTGAACTATTTTCGTAAAATACTAGATCGTATTCTCAACGAGCCGCCATGACACTCTGTTGAAATTCTCGAGAAGCCAAACCCACGTCAGGCGTTCGTCCAATCAGCTGCCGGTCAAGGGCGTGGAGCATCAACCATGGGTGTATGACGTCGCGACACCACGCTTCAGTCGTGTCGGACAAATGGATCTGTACCGGAAGTTGTCAGCCAACTTCAAGTTTGCTGTAACTTAACCTAATCATTGAGCCTCCTTTAAAACAATGTTAGACAAACTGCCAGCTCTAACTGTGTCATCCAATCTCGGTACTACGTTTTTAACATTACTAATTACTACTGTCTTTATATTATATTTCCGCATAATTTCAATAGTGTAATTCTTTGCTTTTTAAGGCTAGCAGTGTATTATTGACAAAGACAGGTGCAGGTAGAGTATTTTTTCCTCTTGTGCTTCTTACATCTTGGATTTATAAATTAAAGGTGCTCTAAGAGTTCCTGCATGGTCACTTCTGTTGACGTTCCAAGTAAATTTAAAACAAAACAGAGCAAGCTCGCCTCTTCCTCCCATGTTTCCGTAACTGTCATGACTAACTGACTAACTGTCACTAACTCCCAACCACTCCCCCAACCATCTTGTCGGTGATTGGCTGGAGTGGTTTGTTGTATTTTGGTGCACAGGCTGTGCCTCTAGTGTTTGTTTGACGTTTACGACCCCTGTGTTGTCTCCCGAGACCGGGCTTTTTCATAGTGTATTAAGGGGGCAGGCAGCTAGCGGATCAAGGAGAGATGCCTACGATTTAAGACAAAAATGAAATTGTGCTGAAACCATGCAGGAACTCATAGTGCACCTTTAAGGGGAAGATAAGAGTCTAAAATCCACGCTCCAGGCAGAGAGTGGGTCTTACCTGTTGTTCTTCCTGTTATTTGGCTGATCTCTGTCGTTGTCAGCCAGATTGAGAGACGCCAAAGAAACACTTGATACTGAGAAGCCTCGAGGACGCACCCCTGCAACACGAGGACAGGTCAGGCACGGATCAGTGGCTGCCATGCATCGATAAGTGTGTTTGTGCATTTCATGCTGCCCACCCACCTGTCGCTCTAACGGGGGGCGTAGTCTCCACGACGTCCCTGTGGATGGACTTGGGCCGGGGCTTTTTCTTGAGACTTCCAGATCGAGGCTTGATGACTTGGTCCATGTCTTCCATCAGCTTGAGCTGCTTCCTCCTCATATATTCATGCTTGATGTAATCCCTCCTCGCCTTCTCGTCATCCTTCTTCAGCTGCTCCTCCTCGGCTTTCAACCTGGAGGAAAATGTCGAGACAAAGATTCATTGTGTGACTGCCGGTGCAAAAGACCCCCTGTATGCAGTGGTGGAATGTAACTAAGTGCATTTACTCAAGTCCTGTACTTAGGTACAAACTTGAGGTACTTGTACTTTACTTGAGTCTTTTCTTTTCATGCCACTTTCTACTTCTACTCCACAGCTTTATTTACAAGTTACTTTACAAATTAAGATTTTTGCACATAAAACACATGTTGTTTATAAAAAGATGTTTTATTATAAATTAAATTACCCAACAATACAAGTACAGCTGAAATGATTAGCCGATTAAACACTTAAGAACTGTTTTGATCGTTTCCAGTTTCTAAAATGTAAGGATTTTTCTGCATTGAGTACTTTTAATAACAAGTACATTTTCCGTTTTAAAAAATAATATCGTGCACAGCTGTCAGTTTTCAGAAAAGTGTTCGTTTACATGTACCTGTGTATATATATGCTGTCAAGAGCATGTCAAACCTGTAGGTGGCAGTGTAACGAGAAGCTCAAGCCCACGTTAGCAGAATCAGCAGATCAGAATCCCGAAAATAGCAACAACAGCAACAAATCACTTCCTCTCTCTTCGCTTCCTCACTTCCTCGGCTGCCTAAAACTCCGTTTGTCTCAGTTGACATGCAAACGTGCAAACAAAGTTTTCCCAAATCTCCTCTCTGGCCGGAGTTTTTTTAGAAAGAATCGTTTTCAGAAGTGAATTCTCCAAGGGCTCAAACGAAGGGAAATATCTCAGTTTTTCAAAATAACCATGTACGTGTAAACAGGGCCTTACATACTTTTACTTAAGTAACATTTTCAATGCAGGGCTTTTACTTTACACACTACTTACAGTGTGGTATTAGTACTTTTACTTAAAGTGCTTATATTATGCTCATTTTCAGGTTCATAATTGTATTTAGAGGTTATATCAGAATAGGTTTACATAGTTTAATTTTCAGAAAACACCATATTTTTGTTGTACTGCACATTGTTGCAGCTCCTCTTTTCACCCTGTGTTGAGCTCTCTGTTTTAGCTACAGAGTGAGACATCTGACTTTTGTTCCATCTTTGTTGGGAGTCGCACATGCGCAGTAAGTACTGCTAGCTTGTCAGTTGCAAAGTATGAGGGAGTACCACACTAGCAGCTAGGCCAGCATTATAACGTGTGTTACAAAGTGACGCACGTTCGTCACAGAAGTAAAGGCTGGACTACAATAGAGCTGTTTGGAGCAGTTTGTGAACAGTGTTTTCTGTTGGAGTAATAAGTCCCTTCGGGGTGGACTTTGACCTTTTTCACTTTGTAAACCTATAACGTGCACAAAAAGATATATAACACAATAAAGGAAAGGGCCAAAAAAAAAAGCCATAATATAATATACATAATATGAGCACTTTAAGTAAAGGATATGAATACTTCTTGCACCACTGCCTGTATGTATGTTACAAACCATTGGGTTAACAGTGTTAAAATTGGCAAATGGACAGAGAGAGAGAGAAAGTCAGACCGACCGTGCAGCTTCCTTCTTCTGCTCCTGGTCCAGCTCCTGCTGTTGCTTCTTCTCCTGTGTCTCCTTCTCCCTCCTCAGCCTCTTGTCCAGCAGAGCTGCTTTCTTTGCTGCCATGTCCTCTTCCCCTTTCACATCATCCTGGGGTTTGATGGGCGAGGAACACATAATACATCTGATTATACGTAGAAATGTTCACAGTGCATCTTTATTACCTTCATGACATTTATCATGACAAATAACGGCCTAGTGTGAAATTGTTTTGTCACCTCTGCCCTCATAAATATTTGAAAGGGAGGATACTGATCCTTCATAATAGAGCTCAACAGTCCCGCCCACAGCGGATTCCGGAAGTGAAAATACAATGCAATTTCTCCATTGACAAATTGGAGTATAAGCCATAAAATCGTAACCGTCGATGGTAGACTTCAAACCAGCATGCCGACATGACTCAGCGATTGTATATGCTCATATAGACGCCACAAATCATGGGGCACTACCCTTGTTTTGAGATAAATGTCTTTTATTCGCGATGTCTTGGATAAGTACTTCATTACCCACAATCCTGAACAATCCCACAATCCCACAGTGATACTCATGCTGGTGAGGAGTGGGGGTGTCAGTACCCGATCTGTGCTGCCTGCAAGATTCGTCACGAGGATTTACGACACTGCACGAATCACGATCTGTTCCACGCTTCTGACGTTAGCCTCTGCCGGGAAGCTAACGTTAGTTTAGCTAACAGCTAATTCGGCTAACCGCTAGCTGACAGCTTGATTCAGTCTAAAATAACGTTAACTCAAACTTAACACTGGGTAAAGCCGTCTACAGCTGACGTAACAGCCGTTATATATATTAACGGTTATTTTCAGATTTTATTTTGAGGGTCTTTTAAAGTTATTACATGCTGTCTCAGCTAGCGGTTAGCCGAATTAGCTGTTAAACTAAACTAACATTAGCTTCCTTTGTTCAGTGGTGCGCGGTGGTTTATGGGAGGAGTAGTTCCTTTGCTCTGAGATGCCGATATGTACACAGTCTTGTACCTTTGACTTTTTGGGGATTTTCTGTTCGTTTTTTTACTCGAAATGATACGTTGTATGCTTATGAGTCACATACCACCTGGTTAGCCTAAGGCATGGTCTAAAACTCTTTATATACGGATTTTTCCAGACGTCAATGGGAGAAATGAATGGGAAATTTACTTCCGGAACCCAAGGTCTCTCAGAGGAGGGGCGGGACTGTTGAGCTCTATTATGGTGTCATTTAGTATTTAATGTGGCATTAATTACCTTCTGTCAACAAAGCTCTGACATGTCTCTATAATCACAGCTCTAAAGGTCTTCTATGTATCTGTGTTCTGGCAGTCATGTTTGGCCTAGATTCACTCATGTATTGTCTTTGATTAGCTCATGGCTCAACAGGCACAATACTGCACATGTGGTGGCCTGCCCGTGCAGCATGAGATTCTTCCTGTCACTGCTCCCTGCTTAGAGCACCACAATACTGTATAGACTGTATTATTAATGAAAAGTGCATTCATTGTATCAGTTGGTCTTGTAGTTTTACTGCAGTGGTTTCAACCCTGGGGCAGGTGGTGACCAGGGGGACCAAATGTTGGAGTTAAACTTAAGTAGCAAAGCACTTTTTCCACAGCAGACATTTTGACCTGTCAAACACAAGTGCAGCTAATCACATTATTACTTGCTGCACTGCATTGCAATAATTGTATAGAATAGAATGGAATACACTAGGGCTGCACAATATATCATTTCTTTATCGTCATCGCGATATCAACTGTCGCAATATACATATCGCGAAAGACACGCAGAGATTTATTTGTTATTGTTGTTAGTTGAAAGAAAATATCAGTAGAAAACCACACTTTAAAATGGAACCGTCATTCTTTTTTTAGTGGTGCCTTTTATATTCAATTCAATATTCAATTATTTCCTTTTTATTTTAAATTCAACAAGCAAAAGGCAGAACTGAGTTCACTCTAATATTTGTTTATTTATCGCAAATAATATCATTATCGCCATATTCAGCAATGTTATCGCATATCGCATATTTTCCTCAAATCGTGCAGCTCTAGAATACATTTTATTGTACCCGAGGGTAAATTTGGCTTGGGCATAGTGCTACAATCTGTTGCTTCACAACACAAACATGTAACACAAAAAACATTATAAAATCAACATATAAAAACATAAACATAAGAGCAACGAAACATGTTAGGAAATAAAAAGATACATATGACTGTACAGACAACACAACATCTTAAATAGTAACTGTAATAATTAAAGTGCGAAGTGCAAAAAGTACTTATTGTGTCTTTTATCTCTAAATACACTTTATCTTAAAGTGTATTTATTAGACATACATTTGTTGTGCTAAGATGTACTGTTGGAGTTCAGCAGCTTGATAGACGCTGGAATAAACGATAACTTAAGTCTGTTTGGACGCCATTGTTATTTTCATTAGTGCCAACTGTTCCTTTCAGCTGACAAGTCAAAATGTCTGCTGTGAAACAGTTTGTTATAAATCTGATTCATTTGGAAACAATATAGATTTTTTTTTATTTTAGATTTATTCATTTTAAAGAGACAACGCACATCAATCAACATGAGCACATAGTCCAACATGTAAATGTGCCAGATTAAGCCATGCAGGCTAATTTTCATCCGCAGTTCCTAGAAACAAGTGGGCTCTGATGCTAGCACGGCTAACAAGACACGTGGCGGTTGACACGAAGAAAAGAAAAACTGATGATGCTCATCAAGCCAACATATCAGTCAAATCCAAAATATAAAGAAGCCTACCTTGGTTTTGAGTTGCAGGAAAGCCTTGTGTCTTTTGTGTGTATAGATTGGAATTTTGCGCAAAGTTTAAAGCAATAGTTCGACATTTTGGGAAATCCACTTATTCACTTTCTGGCTGAAAAATCCCCACAATAAGCAGTATGGAGGTAATACAATATGACAACAGAAAGCAGATCAAGTCATGTTAGTTTATGGTTGAAGTTTATAGCTAAACCTGTGTCCAATTGAGCCCCCACCTACATGTGTGTCTGTCCAGCTCAAGTACAGAATTAAATTCATGTTACAGAAAATATCTACAGAAACTATTACATGGATTATCCTAGACATTGGGAAGATTAAAAAAAATGTTTTCATGACAATACAAATGATCCTACATTTATTCTGTAGCTCCAGCTCACCTTGAAGAAGAATCCACAGCAGATCTTTTGGTCTTCTCCGTACATGTCTCCTCCTGCCTCTGTCCCTCCCGTCATCTCCTGACGGTGCGGTGGTCGTCCAGGAGGTTTCGGTCCAGACAGAGGCACCTCCACCAGGTCTCTTCTGTCCTGGGCGTCTCCCTTTACCCGGCTGCCTGTGGGCCCTTGGATCTCAGACACCGGTTGACACAACACCTCCGATGACCTGGTTTGCTTGACTCCACCCTTGGAATGAGCTTGCTCTGCCTGTTTTCTTCCCTCCTGTCGCTCATCTTCCTTCTCTTTGGCTGCTTCTGTACTAGATGGCCGAGGAGTGCCAGCACTCTTCTTTACCACTGCTTCTTCTTTGTCCTCAGTGTTTTCTCTGTTGTCTTTGGCCTCTTGGTTCTCGCTTTCCCGAGGCCCCTCATCGTGGCCCAGATAAGCAAACGCGCTGATCTGGGGTTGGCTGGGGGTGAAACGCCTCAGTCTGGGTAGGCTGTCCACAGAGGTGGGGGTGTTGAGCATTCGACTGAAGGGTGTGACTTTCAGATCGTTTGGTCGGGGAGTCCTAGGTGTCCTGGCATGGAAGGAGGCCGGCCGGCGCTTAAGGCCAGCAGAGGAATGATTGGGAGCGCGGGGAGAGCCGGAAGAAGAAAGGATGGGAGACAAAGAGCCAACAGAGCCTCGGCCTGATCCCCGACCTGTTACACTGCTGCTACGCAACTCACGGAGCTGCCTGTGGGGAAAGGAAACACACAAGGTGGTAGATGATGGTACCTGTTACACACTCCTTTCAAACAACCCACAAAAAAGAGGGTGCTCAGGCTTGCTAACAGCATCTCTTCTGACTCCATGCATGTTTTAAACTATGAATACCAACCTTTGCCATCGAAAAGGCGATTTAGAGTCCCTTCGTTTAGACACAACAGGCTCAAGAACTCTTTTATACATCAGTCTATTCGGTTGCTAAACCAAAATCATGTGTGCTGCCAATTAAGAACTGGATCCGAGGATATCATGAAACATGTTTCTTTGTCATGGCTGTTGATGAGTTTTCATCTTTTGTACTATACGTGTAATTGTTGGCTTACTTTGTGTGTACTTTACGCAAAATATCTTTCAGTGTAAACTGATAATAAAGTTGTACGGTGAACTTATTTTTCAAGTAAAATGATTCATACATAGATAGGCCTGTAACAATGATAACATAAGTGTCTTATTGTCAATTTATTTTATGTAATCGCGGCTTTGTTGTTTAACGGCAATTAATTGCTAACATTAGCTAAGGTTTTTAAGGCGTATGACTGGTAATTGTTGATTTTGTTTAGATATGCCAAATTGTAATTATAAAAGTGATTATTGGTCGGACTATGTATTTTTCTTATTATTTTAATTGTTAGTTGTTGGCACTTGACCCTATACACGACAAGGCGGGATACAGTTAGAAATTTTTTTTATGATATTAAAGACACGTAGTTTACTTTATAGACTGTGTATTTGTGTATTCATTCAAAACTTTATTTGTTGTAAAAAGTAATAAATAAATAAATATTTTTAAATTTGAATGAAAGAGACAATTATATTGTCAATCGCAATTATTTATTGTACATAAAAATTTGGAAATGTTACAGCTCTACATATATATCCTTAGGTGATACCTGTGTGGAGATGGAGCAGGGGGAGGAATGACCCAGGCTCGTTGCTGTTGCTCTCTCATGGACATGATGGTCTCCTGCTGCTGGGACAAACGCTGCATCTCTGTCTGCAGGAAGCCCAGCGACGTGTTCAGCCTCTCAATGGAGCGTGTGTATTCTGTAAGGTCGATTTCTCCCGGAGCCACACCTGTATCCCCACATTACATACACAGGTCAGTCAGTCAATTACCTATTTGGTCATCATTCTGTCCTTGTTTGTCCTGCTATTCTATTTACCTTATTTTGTGGTTCAGTACTACAAAGATTTGTCAATTCATCAATTAGTTGATTAACAGAACATAGTTAAAATCATCTATGAAGTAAAAATATCACATCATTTGCTGATTCCAGGCTCTGAAATGTGAGGATGGGCATCATTTTGGGCTCTGCATAATTGGACACTTGATGGGCATTTTTTTTTACTATTTTCTGACATTTGATTAATTGATTAATCAAAAATAGTTGACAGATTATTTATGATGAAAATAATGTTTAGGTGCTTTCACAGCTAACTTGTTTGGTTCTGCTAAAGTGACCTCTGACACTTTTTTCCCCATTTAGTTCAGGTAATTGGTGTGAATTAAACAACCGGGCTGAAAAAGGAAGTCCTGTCGTTTGTGGTCTGAGAGCAAACAGACCCGCCACAGGACTTTATGATAGCAAAGATGTGATTTTAGCATGAATTTAAAAGCTTAACTTCTACCTAACACATTTTCTGGCCGTAAGCTGTTAAGAAAGCATTCTGTAAGCGACATAACCGTTACTTATTGTGAACACTGCTGGACCTGGGTAAGGAATTTCAATAATACATAATAATAATAATTTAAACTGAATTGAACTGAACTGATATATTTATGTCAATACTTTTGTAACCATAGTAACACATGCAAGATGTGAGTGTGGGGATTTTCTCTGATCAAAAAGAAAGTGAAAAGGAATTCAAACTCGGAACGTGTGCTTGTGACCTACTCTGTGAGTTTTGGCAGTCCGTCAGTAAAACGTGATGACCACACAGTCACTTCACTACATTTCTGAAAGCGAACTTTAGTTGCGCCACTACTACTCACCTCCACCATCCTCACAGGGGGATTTCGGAGCTGCTCCGTCTGGCTTGCATCTCTCGGCCCGCTCCATGCTGGCCTGGCTGCTTTCCTTTGAGGCTGTGAGTGGCTCTGGAGAAGGCATCTCTGCGTCCCCTGAGCTGGGGCTGAGAGGGGCAGTGATTCCTTTTCTTCTCACTACATTCAGAAAGGCTGTTCTGCCCATCCTCTGACGATGGCGGGTGAAAGCTGCTTCCACCTGGAAAAATGTGAAGAGAGCAACATGGCGTGAGCATTTACATTTAAAGCTATACTACTGTCTTTCTCTGTTTTTTTATGTGTTTACCTTCTTCTTCTGGGCTTCGATGGCTCTCCGTTTCTCCTCAAGCTTCATCCTCAGCTGAATCATCTCTGAGGCTATCAGGTGGGAGGGGTCTCTGGGGGAAGGCGTTACTGGAGAGGGAGATGTGATTGGCAAAGGAGGTGTAGACATCTAGAAAGAAAGAAGAAAGAAGTGAATAGATCATTGGCATTAATTCCATGCCAACTAACCTCACTCCAAATTGCATTTCTGCCTCTGCAACAAAGGTAGAGTTTATGGCGACGTTTGAAAAGATGTCATACAAACAGTTCGCCACATTGTATGTCTACACGGGAAAATGGGGAAAGTACCTGAACTTTCTGGAGGGCTCCTAAAAAGCTTTGTGCTGGGAAGAGACGTGTATGATGGGCTTAAGGTGTTGTCATTTATACATATGTTCATTTGGTCTATAGTTTGTCTATTTTGTTATTATTTTGTTGTATGTCCTTGAATATTGTAGTTACTGTGTCATTGTGAGATATGTTCATGTTGCAGATTGTATGTTTTGTGTGTTGTGTTGAAAATAAATGAAAAAAATGTTAATCACAAAAGGCAGAGTTCAAATAAAAGAGGGAATGAGTGACACCCAATAGGACACAAACCTGAGAAGAAAGGCTTCTTGGCAGGTGTGTATACGGCACATTGAGATCTGAACTCTCTGGCGTGGTTCCTCCACTACTCCTTCCCTCCAGCTTCCTGAACTTCTGCTCTGCAAAGCTGGTCATCCGGACCATGCCGCCTCCAGAGCCTCCGGAGGACGAGACGGGGCTGACTGTGTAGGACCTTGGGATTGTGGGTGCTGAACTGGGACAGGGGCTGCTCCTGTCACCTGCATCTCCCCTCGCATCCTCGGCGTCAGCATCACTGAGCCCTTTCCGTCCTCCTTCCCTGCTTTTCTCCCTGTCCGGCTGGTCGGGCAGAGGGCACGACCGGGTCATGGCCTCACAATCTGGGTCTATATCTGAATAGTCTCTCAGAGAGGAGGAGTCCTCATCCAAGCTCTGGATGTCCTCTGTCCTCACATGGATGCCTGTGTCAACTTCATCAGTGGACACAGAGTTGAGGTCGTGATCGTTCAGCCGAGCCTTAACTGAGTCCGGGTCGTCTCCTTGACCCTGGGCCCCTGGAGGGTCTGAAGGGCCCCAAGGCTCGGCGCCGTGGAGAAAGAAGCCATTGTCTCCGCCCCCCACACCCAGGCTAGCATGGGGCCTTTCCGTGTCGTGGATAATCTTCAGGGCCTCCTCAATGCTTGGAGGAGTTGATGGGCTGATGTGGCCACTATGGTTGCCATGGTGGTTGTCGGGGATGTGGTTGCTGTCCGGGAGGACTCCATTGGAGTACCTAAAGACAGGTTTGGGTAAATGAACTGATGGTTGTTTAAGTTAACAGTCAGCTTTGGGGGGTTTTCACTATTTCTCCTGCTTACCCAGACTAAGATAAACTACTGGATGTTCTTCTTAACTTAATGTGTCTTCATGCAGTTTGAAAATAGTTTTACCTGTAAGATAAGCAGAGCCCTTAAGTAACATCTGGATTTAAGAAAAACTTAAATCAAACTTTTGTGGGGTCTATCTATAATAAGTTTACATGCACGTTGAACTGAAGTTGAGGAGCGGCACAAAAAAGCATCTGACAGTGAACAGGCATCTGTGTGTATACTGCATGTATCCTGCTGGTGCTGCAGGCATATGGATCCATCTATATATATTTATACACCTAACCTCTACTACCTATGCAAAATAAAAGTACTTTGTTTTTCATGTTATAAAAAGCCATCCATTGATTTATGTTGTGTAAACCCCCCCCCCCCTGAAAAAAAACTAAACTGTCCCTTCAAATTGACAATATGGCAATTTAGAGGATTCATCCCTCTGTACCTGCTTTGGTCCTTGACTGAGAATGTGTTGTTGCGCCCCAGGGGTTTGAGGGAGGTGAACTCCTCATCCTCCTCAGGTATGTGTCTGCTCTGGCCGTTGACATCGACGGGCATGAGGGAGAGGTGGCGCTTCATGCTCCCTCGGGATGCATAGTGAACTTTGAAACTTTGAAGACCGTCACTGCTGGCTGAGCGGGTCATACCGCTAAGGGAGGGAGCTTCACAGGGCAGCACAGTCAGGTCTCCGTCCAGAGGAATCTCAAAGGAGATTCCCCGAGAGGAGGAGCTGAGGGAGGAAGGAAAAGTATTGTTAGGTTAATAGGGAAACAACAGACCACTTCTACATTAATGTCATCTGCTTTAGTGGAGTACACTTTGGAGTTTAAGGTACTAACCGTTTTTCTTTGGGCCATGTCCCAACACAGCCATCCACGTAGGACATGGAGGTAGACCTCTTTATTATACCTGTTACAGACACAGAGTGGCTTCTTACAGGATGTATCAAATCCCTTACATCGCCAGAGAACAACAAATGTGGAGTAGCTTAGTTTCAGGAAGACAGGGGCTTAAATACGTACACAGTTTAAGCGAGAGTACTGCTTACTTATTCCAGGATTATTGGAATTTTTCCTAAACCAATTATACTGTATAACAAGTAGTTGCTAAATGTTCAAGTGTAGGGCTAAAATGTAGCATTAGAGCTACAGGATGTCTGTAAATCAGCCACTAGAGGGCCTCTGGTTTCAAAACACATCCACACATTCTTCCACTGTTCTGTATTCATGCCCCAGGTAACAGCTAATAGTACTGATGATGTCATTTTTCTTAAAAGCACCACACCAGTATGTATGGGCAAACTCAAGAAAGTAAAAAAACTAACTTTTTTTGTGAGTTATATATTTTTGTGAAAGTTATTTTGAGAAAAATAGTGATACCAAGGCTCCTGTTGTATTGACGAGTGAGGAACATGAACCAATCCACGCTAGCATTGTGACATCTCTGCCTGCATGATCACTAAAGAACATACCTGCAAACTCAGAAGGGCTGAAAAAGGTGACACCCCCCCCCCCAACGCGGATGACATTTTCTCATTCAAAATAGCGATTTTCACCGAAAAGCGACTAGTTTGCAGGTATGAAAGATCTGTGCTCAGATATTTTACCCTGTGCAGGGATGTTCTCTGGACTGCCAGGTCTGTCTGCATAGCTCTGTTGAACTGGAGTGGACACAGGAGCCATTTTTCTACAGGATGACACAGGCTCACAGGCTGCAGAGGGAAACATACGAGACATACTCAATATTCAACTGCAACCTTGAGTTAATTATTACGGTTATCAGTTAGCATGCATAACATGGCAAAACTGTCATCGTCATTGCAGTTAACAATAGCATGCTGATGTTATTGTGAACTTGTACTGTACCGTTAGGGTTGAAGACTCTGGGCTGTACAAATGACGGTTTAACCACTTCAAACCACCAGAAAAGCTCAGCCATAAACACCAGGTAGTTACTCTGCAAGACCACACACACACACACACACACACACACACACACACACACACACACACACACACACACACACACACACACACACACACACACACACACACACACACACCCCGTTGTGGTTAATGTTGTCATATATGTAGTTATTTATTAATGTCATTAGCACGACATTTGTCTGTACAGATGTTAGATGAACTACAATCGCAATATCATACAGCTTTTTGACAGATCAATGAGGTCACGGACCGCAAACTGTTGCTAGGTAACAGGCTCAGGTGTGTGTGTGTGTGTGTGTGTGTGTATTAGTACACGTTTCATTGTCGGAGTGGTTTAATGTCAAAACCAAACGCCTCTTGATCACAGCATAAAACACCATCTGGAGTTTAGTTTAAATATGTCACATGTTCACAGATAGATGCACAAACCAGCGAGTGAGTAACCCGAATCAAGGATAAATTCATTCATCCGAGAGGCTCTGGGGGCCTATACAGATGGTTTCATCTGTAGGAAACCTCTTGTTTAACACACACAGGTCAGTTGATTTACTTTCTAGCAGGGATAGAAAGACCAAAAATATCTCTATTCCTATAAACTGCATCTTCATTTGAGACCATAGACTACATAACATAGTTTTAGGCACAGCATAGAGAACTGCTTAATGGCATAAACAACATTTCTTTTTGTGTAATATATTAAATAAATGGGTATACACACACAATCTCACAAACACACACACACATATACATACACGCACACACACACACGTACGTATACACACACACACAAATACACTTAATAGTGAATACAGAGCAAAAGAGCAAAGAGTGCTGTGTTGTTTTAAAGAATGGAAAGTCCCAGTCAGCTCGGCCCGTGACCAAATGTTTCTACCCACGTTCCCTGCATACTATTTACCCACACTGCTGCTTCTAATGTCTGAATGGCACAGAGATGCTTTAAAAGTTGTACAGTAAGGAGATCTCCGCCTGAGAATTGGGTAAATCAGCAGTTGTTTTTATCTCTAAAGTTCACAGATTTTGTTGTTTGATAAAAAACAGACGGGATGTGGAGGGGAAGAGAACAAGGGAGGCAGGCAGGGACGGGTCAGTACTGTGAATCTCCTCGGAGCAGAATCTGTCCTCTGTCTGAACGGTCTGTACTAGAAAAGCACCAACACACACACACACACACACACACACACACACACACACACACACACACACACACAGTAACAACCCCTCCTGCTCACACACTTAAACTTTTCCTTGTATGACTCATTTTTGCCTATTTAGAATTTCCCGTCCTGACTCTCCTTATGCTCTCAAACACTTTTCTTTTCTCTCTTTCTTTACGTAACTGAATCCACAAAAACACTTTCCACGTCCTCCACATACATCGTTTTGTTTTAATTTTTGAATACTTCCCTACCTTTATGGATGCATGTGCGTAGAGCATGTCCTCCAGGCTGAAATGGCAGCAGTGGTTGAGGTTGTTCCTGCAGAACTCCTGCACCAGCTGGAGGTTGTACAGACTGTCAGCCAAAGACATAGTCTCCTTGAGGCAGATATCTGCTCCGCCATGGGAGGGGTCAGACACACAAACACACACAAACACACAAACACACACACAGGGGAGGGGTGACAGCAAAGGCCAGACAGGAAGACAAGGCAAAGATAAGGCATAGTTTACATTTTCTTTCAAAAGTAGATGAGAACAAAATGACCCTACTTTCCTACTACAGTAGTATGTGCACCATATGCGGTAGCTGATTTAAATCACTCAAAATCCTTGAAACAGTTCGTGACACAAGTTTTCAAACTCCCTCTGGATGAATCATCAGCATTTTTACCCTCTGACGTTACTGTGAGGACGGCCCATGCATGTGTAAAATGTCTGACGAGGGTGAACAGACCAGGAACAGACAACCAAACATTAGAGCAGCTGACTTTTCTGGAATGATGTCATTCTGTACTTTTCTGTATTCTTAGAGTAAATCAAGCTGCCAGTAAGAAGACCCAAATGAACTTGCTTCCACATCTGGTTCACATGTGTATGAACGCCCTGTGAACTACATTCAATCCCAAGAGTCTCAGAGCACCGACAGGAGAGTTGTTTATCTTTGAAATAGCTGCCAGCTACTCCACTAACGGTCCTCCGTCACATATCCCTCATGACCAATCACAGCCCAACTGAAGGCATTTTTAGAAATGAGGACGCGGGTGAGCTGAGAGGAAACCAGTCTTTGTTTCTCTTTGTCTCACACTCGATCTCCATGTCTGTCCTGAACCCTCTTTGCCTCACAGTGTCTTTCTTGGGTCAACATCCTTAACAATGTCCTACATTTATATCATTAAATGTAACCACAGAAAGTCAGAACAGAGTCCTTAATCTCTTGATTATGTTGTTCTTTGAGATTAGGTTTAGCCCTTTGAACATTATTTAAATGTATTGTTGTAGACAGTGGTGGAAGAAGTATTGAGAGCCTTCAATTGAGTAAAAGTATCACACTGTAAACACAATAACTCTGTTACAAGTAACAAAGTCCTGCACTGAACATTTTACTTAAGTAAAAGTATGAGTATGAAGTATCATCAGGAAAAGTATTAAAAGTAGGCCTACTCAATGCAGAAAAATCCTCACATTTTAGAAACAATCAAAACAGTTCTGTCAATCAACAAATCGGCAAATCATTTCAGCTGTACTTGTAGGCATGTATATTGTTGGGTTGTTTTTATAAACAACGTGTTTTGTGTGCGAAATATCTTAATTTGTAAAGTAACTAGTAACTAAAGCTGTCAGATTAATGTAGAGTAGAAAGTACAATATTTCTATCTGAAATGTAGTGGAGTAGAAGTAGAAAGTGGCATGAAAAGAAAAGACTCAAGTAAAGTACAAGTACCTCAAATTTGTACTATAAATGTATTGTTACATTCCACCACTGGTTGTAGACGATAAAAGAGCCACCTTTGTGCTGTCAAGTTGGGACTGAAAGTCAATGTGGTTAGCTCACTGAATGCCATTTCTCTCCTATTGCTAATTGTATAAGTGAACTGACTCTTGTCTGTTTGGAATAATCACAACAAAAGAGGGTGTGGCTAGTGAGATCAGGTGGGTGGGGTTGTTCCCACCTTCCAGTCTGACGGCCTGTGGGCAGTAGAAGTGCAGCACAGCGGTCAGGGCACAGCCGTCTGTGTTGTCCTTCAGCAGGTTCTCCACCAGGGGGAGCGATGGAGCGCTCCTCTGCTGGGCATGCTCCCTCCTATAGCGAGCCTGAAACCATGGCAACGGCACAAAGACATCGTCATCGGGCTGGATATGTACAATACAGCTGGCTCTCTGATTTTTGGTGCGAACACACCAGCATCTGCAGAAACACTTTTATCAGCATGCACCAGTGCACACACACCTACAACTCAATAACACTCACTCACACACACGGGGTTCATTTGAAGAACGCATAGGGTGGGCTTCAGGCTCAACTCAAATAATGCAGATTAAATTGATCATGCAAATAATCAGACACAACATCTGGAATTACATTTTTAAATTATCTTGAATTATCTTAAATGATATGGATTCAATTAGATGCAATCATAACACTTCAGCACTATTTTGCTCCCTTTGATTGCCTCTGAGGAGCGGTTAGTTCTCTAGAAGGAGAAAAAGAACAAAATGAATGAGCTGTTTTCAGCATTATACATCTTCCACTGTGGTGATGTACAGTGGATGTGATGTAAAGTTTAATAAGAATTTGCATCTGGGCCTGTAAAAACCAGTAAGACAACACCACTGCGTATGTCTTCAGGGCATCAGTACCCTTGGTACTCTCACAAACACATAAAAGTGGCATCACGTATGCATTTTACAAGAGCTGTGATGGAAGCTTTAATCACAGCAGCTCTCACTGTCTGACAGCCTCTCAGTCTATTGCATCGAGCTCTGAGGAACAACATTTTCCTTCGTCAGATTTGGTTTGTATGAACTAGGGCTGCTCGATTATGAAAAAAATAAATAAAAAATCACAATCACTATTGATTGACAGTCAATACTGAAATCACGATTTATTTTACACGATTACTCTTTGACTGACTGATTGACTTTGGAAAGATGTTGCATTTATTGAACTTAAAAAAACAGAATGCAAGACAAAACAAGAGTTTACTTGCAAAATGTAATGTGCAAAATCTTCGTTTTTCTCGATTACATTGTTTTTGTGACCGTTAGGAGCCGAACTCGGAATCACGACCACATTTTGATTACTGTAATTGCACAGCCCTAGAATGAACAGGTTTTACAGTACCTCTTTGACAATTTAAACACATATACAATAGAAGAAAAAAAACAACTTGCCACTTTGTTTTTAATGCACAACACAGACAACAGACATGCCAGACCAAACAGGAAAATGGGTAGCTAACAATACCGGGGCAGTGGCATTCGTTTCTGATTTTTTTTTTAAGTGGAACGTCTTACAAAAGATAAATTGGCTATTTCCTGGTATTTATAGGATCATGCTACAGGACTGCTCTTCCAGGTGGAGTTTCTGACCCTGAGAGAGAGGCAAGTTTAAAATGGTTACTATATGATTCAATCAGATTCCTAAGGAATATGGAGACAAGGGTTGGGGTGGGAGGTATCTGACCAGTGCATTATGGGTCTCAGGGCCACATGCAATGACGAGAGAACTGGAGGGGACAAAGTGAAGGGGTATTCTTGCAGGTTTTGGATTAGACAGAGAGGAGGTAGATGGTGGTGGTTGGTGAAGAGGAGTTCTTCAGAATGGATGGACTTACAGGTACTAATCTCCAGTACCATTTGCTAGGAGACTTGATGGTGGATGATGATTGGACAACAACAGGAGAGAGTGGGAAAGGGATTAGGCCAACAGCAAAAACAGTTTAGCTATTGCAGCTGAGACTGGGGGACAATCCCTCTCTTAACAATAGTAAGAAGTCCAACAGTGCCTCTGCAAAGGCTGCTCTTTGTTTAATCAATTTGTCAATAACATCTTACATATAACATTTTACATTGCAAACACATAACTTTGTCTCTTCAAATAAAATGAAAGTCTTGATTTTATTCATCCAACCAGAAGAAGCCTTTTGAGATGGACATTTTACTAAAACGTGTAGCACTTAAATCTTCATATAAGGAGCAATTAAAAAGGACTTTGTCTTCAGTCTCACAAACGAAGAAAAAGAATACTCTCAACAACAATGCTAACATGCTGTTCACTATCTTAGTTTAGCGTGTTAGCATGCTAACATTTGCTGATTAGCACTAAACACAAAGTAGTCTACAGCTGAGGCACATGGGAGTGTTGTAGGTATTTGGTCATAAACTCAAGCATACCAAAGTCTGTAGGGTTATTCCACTGGGGAACACAAATATCTGTACAACATTTCATAGCAATCCATCCAATAAGAGTTGTATTTCATCTTGTACTGTGAGGAAACCATTTACATTTGTTTGAATATGCACTTATTTCTTAGCCTGGGAAAATCCTGACGAACTTCCGGCAAATTTGAGATTTGCTCTGCAAGTCCGTCTGGCCAAGAGCCCATTCAAGCCTATTTCCAATTTTTCCAAATCGAGGCACCAATCACAAACGTTGAGGTGGGCTTTACACCAATCACAACCGTTGAGGCGGGCTTTACACAATGACGATAGCGCAGCCACGGCGAGCAGCTTTTTGTTTACATTCAACACGACGGCTACCGAACCCGCTGATGCCGCTGTCGCTGCTACGTCACCCGGATCGTTGGTCTGATTGGTTGAAGGACTCTCCAATTGCGCCCAGAGGCATTTGAGCGGCGTCCGTTGGTGACGCCCCTTTGGAAATGAGCTGCGAATGAAGCTTGCCCAGACCCACTCTCAGTTACAACTGAGAAGGGTCTGGTGTCAACCAGGCTACTCATTTCTTGGCCTCCGTCCAAAAATGTTATTGAAATCTGTCGAAAGCTTTCGAGGTATGTTGCAAACTAATATACCGACAAAAAATGGGACCTACTACTTAACCTCCTTGATGGAAGTAATCAAAGCTACAAGCTTACATTCAGTATCCACACACAGAAACGCTGAGCATTTAGTCATAAGACCACGGTTAAAGATTTTTTATGCCGTCCCAGAATAGATCCCATACTGAGAAATGTCTTGCGCTTATGCATTAGTGTGTGTGTGTGTGTGTGTGTGTGTGTGTGTGTGTGTGAAAGGATCTCCTCTGAGATCCTGGGACAGGTCTGCTTGTTGTCCCCAGAGTCAGAACTAAACAGGGGGAAGCAGCGTTTAGTTTTTATGCTCCACCTATCTGGAACAAACTCCCAGAAAACTGCAGGTCTGCTGCAACTCTCAGTTCTTTTAAATCAAGGCTGAAGACCTATCTTTTTGATGCTGCCTTTTTTTAAATAACTGTTCCATTTCTTATACTGAAGCTGCATTGTTGACACTGTATAACAATCTACATAAGCATATAAAGAGAAATTCCTATTTTATCTGCTTGTATATATTTAACTGTTTTAACTGCTCTTCAGTGTTTAATTTCTTACACTGCACTGTAACTTTTTTCCTCGTATTTTATCTGTTTTTAATTTTTTAATCTGTTTTCATGTAAAGCACTTTGAATTGCCCTGTTGCTGTAATGTGCTATACAAATAAAGCTGCCTTGCCTTGCCTTGAGTATGTCCTAGTCAGTGAATAAGACTTCTGTTGAAGTTGTTAATGCAGAGAGGGAGCTGTGTTATGGAGCATGCAGTGGGAAAGCAGCTGACTGACACTGAGTGTACAGTATATTCCTCACACTCTTTAAAAGACCTTCTTCCCTTGTTCTTGCCTTTGACAAAGCCTGAGTGTGTCTATGTGCGTCAGTGTCGGGTGGGTCACATAACCCATGTGTATTATCAGCTTACAGGGCAATCGCACTAAGGCAGCGATCCCTCTAACTATAACGACACAAAAACAAAACAATGAGTGGGAGAAAAGTTGCCAAGAAACTCCCACAGCAGATAAAAGCTCCTTCTAAATCCTGCAGCTCTTTCTGAACAGAGTGGTAATTTACTGTGGCTCCATTGAGGGAACAGAGACACACTCACCATGTGACAATTTTACAACCTGTTGTATGTAAACCTATGATAACGTGCGTTTTCAGCCATGCTTGCCGTGTAGCTTTATGGATGGCAATGTCAGTCTGTCAGACAGTCGCATTTGGTCTCAATATTCCTTTTTCCATTTTCAAACCTTCACCCTCTTGTCACTGTTTTGGAGCAGCGACCCGAGGCGAGGGTCATGGCCTGATAAGGCCTTGTGCTGTAACTTCATGGTTAAGTGAGTGGAAGAAGATGGTAGCTGACTGCTGTGTGTTTGTCCCAGCAGACTGACTCGTTGTGTCACATGGACCTTACATAACTATGAGGCCTGCAGGATGACAACACTGCCTCTGTCTGTCACTGAGTCCCTTTAGCTACAGCTGACAAAGTTCCTGAGTGTCTCTCTCCATGTCTCCCACCCTGGTGTCATTTCTCCCATTCCCCTCTCTCTGATTTTCCCTCCTGCTTTTCTTCTTTCTCTCTCTCTCTCTCTCTCTCTCTCTCTCTCTCTCTCTGTTTCACATTTATTGGTCTCCTCTAACAGCGGCATAGCGACTCTTGCCAACATTTCTCTGCAGCTGGTCTGAGACTGAGCTCATCTGTTTCTCTGATGTACAGAGCTCTGTGTACTGTGCTGTATGTGTGTGTGCGTATCATGTGCGTCTGTGTGTGCCTTATGTGGACGCAGACATGTGTGCTAATGCCTATGAGTAACAGTAGGAAATATTTAAAATGTAATATCAACAGACAGAAGACTAAAAAAAAGTTTGAGAAGCAGAAAATACAACTCAAAACAAAAGCAAATTAGATAAAGATATTAAAGGAAAAACGTCCTGTTTGGATTTTCCTTGCTGTTCCTAAGAAAATAGTTCAACATTTGGGGGAAATATACTTGTTTGCTTTCTTGCCTGGAGTTGGGTGAGAAAATGAATACTCATATCTGAGTGGAGTGTGGTCTCAATCTTCTCATCTGACTCTTGGCAAGGAAGCAAATAAGGAGTAAAAGAATTAACAGTAATGTCAAAACCACAAGTTGTCATTTTTTACATTTTGGTTGGTGTGCCAATTAAACAAAGGTAGAGATATTAAGTATTAATAAGTGAGCATTACAGGTGCTGCTATGGAGATTTTTGAACATTTGACAGAACGGACCTAGCTGTTTCCTCTTGTTTCAAGTCTTTGTGCTAAGCTAGCTCCGTACGTAATGATGAATGGGAGTTTGCGTGGTTAATGTGTGTGTCCTCTTACTTTGTGTGCTGTTGTGTTTGACTCCTGGAAGTAAGCCTCTCTCAGCTTTTGCTCTTCGACAAGAATGTCCCTCAGGTGTTCGTTCACCTGGAGAGAGGATAGAGACAGACAGACAGATGGATAGACAGACACACAGATGGATAGATAGACAGACAGACAGACAGACAGACAGACAGACAGACAGAGATCAAGGTCAAATTTCAGACAAGCTTTTTGTGCACACTGACTGAATGGTAAGTCTATGGTGGAGAGAGGAGAAACTTGAACATGAGAACAGCACACAGTTGACTTCAGACTCAAGCTCAAAGTAGAAAGAACTTTAAAGATTACTCTAATGATAGTATTTTTTTCTATAAAAAAAAAAAAAAAAAGACCCCTCTTTTACGATTACTGCTTTTCTGTCTTCAAAGCTTCTGTATAAACAGTGATGTAACATTTTGGCTTGAGGGTGCACAAAGTCGCATCAGCCAATCCCCACCATGGCGTGCTAGGTCTCAGGGCTACACAGAAAGACAATCCCCCATGTGTGTTTTTAAATGTGTGTGTGCGTTTGTGAATTAATCCTGCTGCATGTGTATCTTTCCGTCTTGGACTGGAAAACGGAGCCACAAGCACATGAGCTTTTGCAGCAGGGAATGGCAGCGATCGTTGTATGTTCAACTGACTAACCCATGCCATGCTGGGACTTGTTTCATTATTTTAAACAAAGAAGAATTAGGTCTACATCATATTTTGAGACAACTGTGTCAAAAGTCTCCTGCAAGTAAAAGCAATTTGAAATGGCTTAATAATCTGTAAAATTATGAAATAAACTAAAGATGAAATCAGAGAGACTTAACTACTGCACTGCCCTCTTAAAGCTTACAGCTTACTCCGGGTCTGATTTTACTCTCCCAATCCTGCTGTAGCAAACCAGAGGAGGTTAAATTGAGTCAGTTATCTCTTGGTAATCTCTCTGGCATGATTACATGTGGTTGGTGCCAGTTCTTCCTCTAGTTCTCTTGCAAACATATGAGATTTTGAACCAGCGGTGTGGAGGAATTGAGCGTTGACAGACTTCCCAGCACCTCTCGTGTCTTCTATTTCCAGAATAAAACAAAGTACTGTGTGTCACATTGGAAAAGGCTTAAGGATGTGTACAGTTGTTATCCTCTGCAGTGGGAAAGCACATGTCCTTGTGGTTGTGTGTGCACACAAACATGCTCCTGTGTGTATGTGTACCTTGTTGATCCAGGTGGCGATTGCATCCTCGGTGTCATAAGGCAGCTCCTGGATGTGTCCGTCACCGTGTAGGGGTTCAGCCGAGGAGTACCTGTTGATGCAGGACATCACCCTCTCCACACTCACCATCTCCACAGTATAGGCCATCATCAGGGTATCTATGAGCGCCAGATGGGAACTCTGTAGAAACATAAGAGCATTGCAAGGATTGTGTTTTTTATCTCCCACTTTTTTTCAAATGCATCAAACTGACAATTAAGGGCCTAACTTTATATTCTCATGTTGTGCTTCTCCGTGATTCTCTGCATCACACTGACGGTCGGCCGACACTTTCTGTGTGTGTGTGTGTGTGTGTGTGTGTGTGTGTGTGTATGTGTGAAAAGATCTCCTCTGAGTATGTCCTTGTCAGTGTGTGTGTGTGTGTGTGTGTGTGTGTGTGTGTGTGTGTGTGTGTGTGTGTGTGTGTGTGTGTGTGTGTGTGTGTGTGTGTGTGTGTGTGTGTGTATGTATGAAAAGATCTCCTCTGAGTATGTCCTTGCCAGTGTTTGTGTGTGTGTTTTTAAGTACAGAGTTGCCAAAAAGGTTTTCATTCAACAAAAGATCATACGTATCGTTCTCTTGAAAGAGAAATGATTAACCCTTTTGTTACAGTTGCAAAAGGCATCTGAAACAGCGCCTACAGTACAGCAATTACGATTTGACAACACAAATTTTCTAAATGTCACATCTCCTCTGTCTAAAATGCTTTTCAACAATCTGCCATGTGTCCTCTCCCTCACTTTCATGCAGTGTGTCAAACCTGACAAATGTCTTGAAATTGTGTAAGGAACCCACTGAATGAGGCAAAGGACAGTGCAAGTGGTGTCCCTTATGCGTGCAAAAACTGTCCTCAAATGCAGTGACGCGATGCTGACATCTGCTGCACCATTACACCTTTCAAGTAGGGTTTCTAAAAAGAAATACTGAGCAACTAATAATGCAGAAGTCTGTGTAACAAATTCCTTGTGCACTAGTAGAAAGAGGTAAAGGATCAGAGTTTGGAAATATGACGGCATATGCTGTGTGGCAATAAAAATGTGTCTATAGCCAGAGGTTTTGCCATATCGTGATATTTTGTGGGGCAGCTTATGCCTTTTTTAATTGAATTTTAATTGACAGTAGAGAAATATTGCAACAGAGATGTCCAGTGTTACTTGAATTGGGGCCGTTGCGGTCTGCACCTTAAACCTCTAGACCAGTGTTTCTGAAATGGGGGTGCGCAACCCCCAAGGGGTTACTGTGGAGAACTGCAGGGGGTACGTGAGATTTAAAAAAAAATAATGTTAATTAAAAAAAACATCAGTCATAGTCTCAGGCATAATTCCTAAAATAATTATACTCTAATAATGAATGAATTCAGTGATGGATTCTTAACATTAGAAATAGCATTTAAGTGTTTTTTCAGTTACAAGGTTGTTGTAAATCGGACACTGATGCAGCGCTATAATGTTTTTATAGGCTTTTTTTCTACCAAAAATGGTTTGCGCTGGTCAGAGGGTTGGCTGAAAAAACATTTCAGAGGGGGTACATTATTGGAAAAAGTTTGAGAACCACTGCTCTAAATCACCAGCGCCAGTAACAAAGTAAAGTCAATTCTCAATTGATTTTCATTATAATTTCTTATGCATCACATTGGCTTCACTTACTCTTACTGTGCGGATTTGTGTTTGTGAACTTTAGCCCGAGCTCAATAAAGCCACTGTGCAAGTGTTTGCTATGTACCGTAAGCAAGGATCTTGCATGTGCGGCACACACTTTTTGTTTGCTTGATGTGTAATATGTAGCATGCCTTAGTTACTGTCATACCTGCAAACTCAGAAGAGCTGAAAGAGGTGACACATCATCATAATTACAAAACAATTATTTCAGTTGTAAAAATTATTCTATTTATCCTATGTACTAGAACATTATGTTATTTTATTAATTAAAAAAAATCCTCCTCCTCCCAAACCCATCCCTACAACCTATTAAACTGAATAATTGTTCATTTCTTACTCACTGTAACTTTTATTCTTGTATTTGTATATTCTTTTTTAGCCTGTTTTATTTTCATGACCGTTTTTAATTGCTCTTTAATGTTTCATGTAAAGCACTTTGAATTGCCTTGTTGCTGAAAGGTGCCTTGCCTTACAACCTCAGCCTGTCAGTCAGTCACCAGGGCACAGAAACCACTGTTGTGCCTGCTTAGGAAGTGTAACGTCAACAGCACCGCGACCGCTTTCGGCTCTCCATTAATATCATAACGCAGCAAACGCTGTCTGCGTGAAGTTTTGAAAAACTGTAACCACACTTGAAACCACTTTATCGGCATTTCCGTGACTCACTGTGACTTCAACAAAACTGCAGAGCCGACGTAGTTTGCACCATCCGCAGCTATGCGTGTGTGTGCGTTTGTGTCAGAGCTCCGCTCTCTGTCAATTTTCAGAGAGGACAGATAAGCTTGAGCTTACGCGCTCTCAGGTACCGGTAAAAAAGGGGGCAAATTTACTGGTCGCACACTCTCAAATTTTGGTCGCAAAATGCTACCATTTGGTCGCAGTCTGGAGCCCTGGAGCCATCAACGCCATCAACACCTACAGCACACAAAGCTTGACATTCTCCTGGCCTTTCTAATCCCATTCCAGGCCGGTCAGACTAACAGACCTCCCCTTCCCTTTCCTGTCACACCACCAGGTCAACTCAAAACATGTAGGCTACACTGTGTGTGTGTGTGTGTGTGTGTGTGTGTGTGTGTGTGTGTGTGTGTGTGTGTGTGTGCAACCTAACTGAACAAACACCTAAAGTCAGGTGCTCCATGATCCAGGTGACTCAAACCAACAGACATAAACAAAGCAGTGAGACCTCATCCAACCGCAGCCTGTACTGTCAAGCACAGGGCTCTATTCATAACCACAGGGCCTCTTGTAAAAGCCAGTGTGACCAAGTGTTTCCCAAAGAAACCAACAACTGATCCAGCGCTATGAATCAAAACTGCTGCGGGTTCTCAACGTCTTCCAGTCTAAACAGACAGCGTGTACCGAAGAAATATGGCTGTTAGAAACAGACTCCTCATGGAAATAAGTGCTGATGTACTTGAATATGCTGGATCTACGTATCACCTCATGTAGGCATGTTTCATAAATTTGATCATTCTTACAAAATACAGAATAACTGTACAAGCTTACTGAAAGCTGAACAGTGGTCTGTAGACACTGATGCAATGCTGACCTGTAAAATTATGTATGCTGGTGGACATACAGTATGTTATACTGAATGCTACAGCTGTAGTGTATTAAATGGGTAAACAGGATTGTTTGGATTGGAGTCTGATATTGAACTGTCTATGAAACAGTCTGCAGACACTGTTTCGAATTCCTGCATCTTCAGGATATTGCCCGTCAGATATTTGACATTGCGTGCATTCTTCTCCAGAGGTACAGCCGCCGGTCTGGCTGACAGCTGGACTGACTGACAGGCAGACAGAATGAGAGCGAGAGAGAGGCCAAGCAGCTTAGACTGGAGCTGGAGATCCAGAAAACCTGATTTTCATGAAAACCCACTGAGCCTTTTCTGTGATTGAAGCTTTTCTGAACACATTTGCATAAAACCCTTCTAAATCTTTAATGTTGCTAAGCTTGTGAAGGTGTGTGCCCATCCGTCTGTGTGTGTGTGTGTGTGTGTGTGTGTGTGTGTGTGTGTGTATTAAGCCACATGTATTTAAATGCTAATGACAATCACTTTGTGAATTTATGTTTCATTACAATTATTGTAAATTAACATGTGCATTGAAACTAGAGTGCGGATCGGGCCGCATTTTTCTGTCCGAGCCCGGCCCGCGTCCAACATAGCAGTAACTGAACCCGGCCCAAGCCCGACAGGCATTAAGATATTTATGTCCGAGCCCGACCCGACTCGTTTTTTTCTCATACTAATGACACATGTACGTTTGTAGGAAGGCGGAAATGTCAACAGATGAGCGCATCAGCGCACATGGGGCAACAAGCACACGTTAACACAGGCGCGCACCTACATAATAAGCTTTTTTAAATTTAAAATGTTCAATGCCTAATTGTTGATGTGACCGAGCCCGACCCGAACCCGAACATCATTTCTAAATATCTGTCTGAACCCGGCCCTGCCCATCGGGTACCGTCGGGTCCCAACGGTCTCGGTTCAGGTATCCATCCTCTAATTGAAACCTAAACATGGATCGCAATTTTGTATGCCTATATAGTTGAATGTAAAACTTTGACCATCACTTGACAAAAGTGCACGTTTTGTCAATTTTCTAAGGGACTGTATGGACATGATTAGAAGGCGGAGGATTATGTATTTTTTATTTTTATTGACTACATTGGGGACGGACTTTTAGAGTAATAGTATAATAGTAGTACTGTATAATAGTTACAGCGAGTAACTCCCCATAAAACCACAACTTTCTGTTTTTATATTTCTATTTGTGCACAGATTAAACAAAAAGATAACACATTTTAATTTGTGAGCTTTAAAGGTGCTACTAGGCAGATTTTTAAAGTTTAGATAGAGCCAGGCTGGCTGCTTGCCTATGTTTATCCCCTTTCTTTTGTTCCTTATCTTTTTGCTAAGCTAAGCTAGCTTCATAATTATTAAAACATACATGAGTGGCTTTAATCTTCTTATCTAGCTCTGTGTGTATTACCAAAAATGTGAAACTATTCCTTTAATAACAGTTTTTAAAAGTAACAAAAGAGTTATTGTTACCATTATTATTCATTATATCAATATAGTCTAAATGACACAAAGACAAAGGTCTGAGGACTGATACTTTGATGCTACCAGGTTATTGTTCCTCACTGTGTTGTGTAGGTTTGTCTGTGTCACTGTTTTATCACTGTTTTAATAGGACATTGTAGTCAGATCTAACATGCATGTGTATATGTACATACGGGTGTGTGCACGAGAGACAGAGAAGGAGACAGACAGACAGACAGACAGTAAGTATATGGAGCCACTCCATACAGACTGTTCTCATATCCCCAAAAAAAAAAAAACCTACTGTTGACACTACAGCATGGATTTAAAAGCCATGTGCTGTCTATTATGCCTTCACAAAGACCTGGTTTGTGTGTGTGTGTGTGTGTGTGTGTGTGTGTGTGTGTGTGTGTGTGTGTGTGTGCGCGCACGCACAGAACCAAGTCTAAACCACTCATGGTGACAGACAGGCCTTATAAGGCTGTGGAAATGGCATCTGCCATTTCCACAGCCCAAGTCATAAAGTGCTGTAAAGAGCTGCATTGCTCTCATGCACACGCTCTAACGGGGGCATCAGTATTCATCCTCACTACAGTTGTGCGGCTGCATGAGTGTGTGTGTGTGTGTGTGTGTGTGTGTGTGTGTGTGCCCTTGATCAAAGGCATCTATAGGAAAGAACAATACAGCTGAGCAAACAGATAATCAAAGTAACCTCTTTCTCCACAAAGATCACAAGTGTCCATTCAACGCAGGTACACACTCAGAAATGGCCCACATCTGAGCAACACAAGTGTTTTTATTGTACAACTTTACACCTACATGTCTGTCTCTGCTGAGATGTCCAAACTGCCACAAAACATAATGCCCGCCCTCGCTATTTTGACACACACCACACACACACACACACACACACACACACACACACACACACGTCCATAAAATCCTCCAAATCTTTTAGCGCAATTCAGCAGGATGCTTTTAGTCGAGGGTAGACGCCCCACTGCAGGAACTTTCAATTAGCACTACAGCTCCCTCTCCTCCGTCAATTTCTCGTTTTAGGTGGCAGAGTGTGCGAGACAAAAAACAAAGGTCGAAGAGAAACCGGAAAGTAAACTAGACAAGGACTCACAGGTCTCATGCACACTGCTAGAGGTCTGACAGCGCTTTGGAAGTGTGTGTGTGTGTGTGTGTGTGTGTGTGTGTGTGTGTGTGTGTGTGTGTGTGTGTGTGTGTGTGTGTACCAGACTTGCTTAACTCACTGTCAGACCCCACCCTCCACAGTGCTGCAGTAGTGCACATCACGTCTTCCTCCTTCCTCCTCTCCTCAACCCTCCCTGCTCTCCTCCATGTACTCCACTCTTCTCCTCCCCCGTCGTCTCCCTTTTGTCCCCTCCTCTCCCCTCTTTCCAGATGGCCATATTAACAGTGGGCCTTTTCCACTCGTTCTCTGGCACATACATGTCATCCCGCCCGCCAAAAAGGCATTACCTTACCCTTCCCTCTCCTCTCTTTCTTTCCTTCCCTCCTTTCCACAGCTCTTCGCAATCTCCCCCTTTCCAACCGTCCTCTTGAAAACTTCCACACACCCTTTCCTCTTTTCTCTTCCTCTACTTTCCTGCTAACTCCTGAATCACAGCCAAATGGCAGCCCCGAAACTCTCCATCTTCCCCCCTGTTCCCTCCTTACTCTCTATATATCCATTCACCCTGTTACAGACTGACACGCTCCTCCTCCTCCCTGACAGGACTTATTCTTCTGCTGCACAGTATTTGGAAAACCATGAGGTCATCATTTTCACGGCAGATATACCATAACCCAAAATAAAAAAAGCCTCGACTTTGGCGTGACTGAAATGATCACGCTGAGTCCACAAATACACACACAGGCAGTTCCTCTACTTTGCAGAGCCAATTTAATGAATCCAGAAGGGCACAGAGCAACAATAAGGATGGACAGATTAATGTGTGCTACACAAATGAAGGTCAATAGCTATAGGGAGTCGATGGGCTGTGGGGTCCATTTGTCTACTTAACCTGAAACCCTGAAAGTGTATGCTAAATCACCTGCATGCTCATAGAATCACAGAGACAAAGAGAGATGTATAGACACACACTTCATCATTAGGCGCTGCACCTAATCGTCCATCTCAATCATGTAGGGAAAAACTGGAGAGCACAAGCAGAGGGCAAATAAAATACTGGCTACAACCTGAGAGAG
The DNA here is from genome assembly GCF_031162955.1 of Sander vitreus. NCBI lineage: Eukaryota > Metazoa > Chordata > Actinopteri > Perciformes > Percidae > Sander > Sander vitreus. Next base: position 9,693,411 of record NC_135866.1, read on the forward strand.
AGAAACATGCAGGATCACTGGCAGGCTTGGTGAAATATGATTAAGCTTCAATTAAATGTTCAGGAGATAACAATGTCCCGGTCTCATTTAATCCACAGTAGACAGTAAGAGTTTGGATGAGACAGTGGTCGGGGTAGGAAAGGATTCAAAAAACAAAAAAAACGAGGAAGGAGAAGAAAGGAAGGTGGCAAAGAGAGAGACGAGGAAAGAAACAGTAAGAGAGAGGCAGGGAGACAGAGTGTGAGCCGGAGAGGGAGGGAGCGGAGAGAGGGCGCACTGCAATGCAGACACCTTTTGGCGTCAGCAGACGTGCCCGCTCTCCAGCCATGCGTGTGGTAGCAGTGTGTCTGGATCTGCTGCCACAGACTCACAGACTTTCCTTCGTGACTAAAACAATATAAATAAATGTTTTTGGGGCTCAGAATCAAATCCTCTCTACACAGTCGAGTAAAAGGTGGCAGTACTATGTTCTACAGCTGAAACAATGAGCTAATTAATTGATTAGTCAATAAACAGGAAATTATCGACAGTTATAATAGTTGCTAAGTCATTTCTCAAGCGAAAATGCCCCAAATTTGCTTGTACCAGCCTCTCAGATGTTAGGACTTTCTGCTTATCTCTGTTTAATATTAGCCTTGTGAGACCGTCCTGATGTCGCAAGCTCCAGTTTTCCACTCGCAGATCAGTCTGGCATCTTGAGATAGAGAAAATTTGGAGCCGTTTGCCAAATGACCGACCAATCAGCGTTGGTTTTGAGGCGGGTTTAGGTGTGACGCAACAAAAAGCGACTGTTCAGTCTAAACGACATGGCGTCTTCCAAGCAAGTTTTATCCAAATTAGAAAGTATTCCTTCATTGAAAGAAGAGCGAAAAACGGCACTGGAGGCTTTTCTCGGAGGAAAAGATGTTTTTGCTCTTCTCCCGACTGGTTTCGGCAAGAGTTTAATATATCGTTGATCTGATTGGTTGATTTGGCCCGTCTATCACCAACATAGGTGGTGATAGACGGCTGGTTTATCCAATCAGCTAACCAGTATTTTCTCCCCTTCCCAAAAGTTCTCCAACGGAAAGTTCCCAGATGGATATGCCGAGCAAATGGGAAGCAATCCATCTGGCGGAGTCAGGTTAGTTTAATATCATTGTAAACTGAATATTTTTTTGTTTTGGACTGTTGGTTGGACAAAACAGCAATATAAAGACATTACTTTGGCATTTGTCTCTATTACTGAATGACTAATCTATAACTAAAAAGATAATGAATTTTCAGATTAAGATGAATCAATAAGGAAAATAATGGTACATTGCAGCAATATTATGTTCTTTCATCCAGTGCTGCCCACATTATTGACAACATACTACTAGAATTTCTCTAGGGCATGTTTGCCCGGAGCTGTCTAATGACACAGAGACCGAACAGTGAGTAATGGGTTGCTATAGGAAACCTGTCATTAGCGGTTGTTTTTCTCTTAACAGGACAGATCTTGGGAGGACGGTTTAACAGTCAGACACATGGAGCCGTACACACAAACACACTATCATATAACTTCCTGATTCCCCATGAGGGGAAGACACAGCAAAGCACACAGTAACATCCACTGTTAGTATAGTCCTGAAACCATCAGCTGAATAACAAATCAGTTGATGGAAGTCGTTTATCAAGCATTTGCTGGTTCCAGCTTCTCAAATGTGTGGATTTGCTGCTTTGACATAAACCGTATACGTTTGGGTTTTGGACTTTTAGTTTGTCAAATCACGCAATTTGAAGACGTCGTCTCGGCCTCTGGGTAATCGTGTTTGACATTTTTTCTATTAATGAAAATCGATTTCCTTTTCCTTTCAAAATCCTTTGTTGTAGCCTTGATTTATATGCTTACGCACTTACATGTGTGTGAGCATATGTATGAATTTGCAAATGAACAAATTGAGATCTAAATCCAGTGATCCCATTGTACACATCATGTCACCATGGTTACTAATATGTATGCATTTTTAAAGTGCTCATATTATGCTCATTTTCAGGTTCATAATTGTATTTAGAGGTTATACCAGAATAGGTTTGTTGTACTGTACATTGCTGCAGCTCCTCTTTTCACCCTGTGTGTTGAGCTCTCTGTTTTAGCTACAGAGTGAGGCATCTGACTTCTGTTCCATCTTTGTTGGGAGTCGCACATGCGCAGTAAGTACTGCTAGCTTGTCAGTTGCAGAGTATGAGGGCGTGCCATGCTAGCAGCTAGGCGAGCATTACAACGTGTGTTACAAAGTGACCACGTTTGTCTCTGAAGTAAAGGCTGGACTACAATAGAGCTGTTTGGAGCAGTTTGTGAACAGTGTTTTCTGTTGGAGATGGTAAGTCCCTTTGGGGTGGACTTTGGGCTTTTTCACTTTGTAAACCTATGTGCATAATGTGCACAAAAAGATATATAACACAATAAAGGAAAGGGAAAAAGCCAAAAAGCATAATATGAGCACTTTAAGTGTGAACATGTACATGTATGTGCGGTACAAACAATTGTATGCAAAAAAAACATGAATTAGACCCTACTGTAAACATGTAAAACCATCAGAAGAATCTGGATGTTTTCAATCATGTACTCAGGTACTGTACATCTCCACTCACCATGTGTATGGGTGTGCTGGTCAGATCTCTCTCAGTGACCAGTCGGTCCTGGTCAGTGACGTACAGGCCTTTCTGGGCCAGGGCCTGGATGACAGCGTTGTGTCCCAGTAGAGGTTTGACAGCATCACTGCGGAGGATCAGGCTTCCCGCCCGGCAGTAGAGCTCTGCGGACTGGAGCAGGCAGGCTACCGGAGGCTTCAGGTGCTCCTGGTTGTACTGGTCCTTGTATAAAGGCTCGGCCAGCTCTTCTGGTACTGCATCTGAGCAGAAAGAAAGACACAGAAAGGGAGAGGGGATGTATGGGTTAGAGATGATTTTTCTTTTTTAAGATCATTTTTTGGGGGATTTTTGGCTTTTAATTCATAGGAAGAACTGTAGACAGGAAACGTGTGAGAGAGAGAGGGGGATGACATGCAGCAAAGGGCCGTGGGTCGGAGTCGAACCCCGGCCGCTGCAGTAAGGACTGAGCCTTCATACATGAGGCGCATGCTTAACCAGGTAAGGTATCAGGGCGCCCCAGGTTAGAGATGATATTGATCTATATGCTCCTGCTATATATCTCCTGTCTTCCATCTCCATCACTGCTGGGACACCTACCATCCACAGAGAAGCAAAAATGCACTGAATGCATGCAGGCAATAAAAAAAAACCCGCTATGCTACTATTCTTTCTATATTTTATTGCCTTTGTTATTGTTGCTATGGCTCCCATTCATTGTAGCTCAGAGCCTCGCCTTCGTGCCCACAACCTGCTCAAAGCTTGTTGCCTACATAGAATAACACACACACAGACACAGAAAAGACTTCATATACCACAAAACCTCCTGAGCTTCGTCGCTAAAACCTACAGTATATTATTATTTATTGTTATTATTTCACGAAAAAAATAGAGGGAAATGAGTTACTCTGAGCATAAGGTCAGTGGTTAGTGGTGAAAGGCAGTTCTCGGACAGAGAGAGAGTTTTCACTATTATAAGCGCACCATTGTCATGTGTCTATTGTTGGTACTTATCTTACTGAAGATCCACACATGACATATTGTGAGCACAAAGCCACAGTGTGTGTGTGTATCAAGTTTGTGTGTAGGTGGAATTGTATGTTACAAATGATAGAGTACCTTCTAATCCTGTTACCTCAATCAGTAAAGCTGATTTGAAGAAAATAGCTGGACACAAACACACACACACACACACACACACACAGCTACACTTTAGGGCTCGCTATTTCTTCATCATACTTTGTTGTTAACCACCTTGTGACTTAAAGTAGTACTAGTAAAAATACTATACAAGTCATCAATCTGTCATTGAATTACATATATACTCTATCTATGCACCTCTATCCCATCACTTTAGTGACTTGTATAGGGATGTGTGTGTGTGTGTGTGTGTGTGTGTGTGTGTGTGTGTGTGTGTGTGTGTGTGTGTGTGTGGCGACACACTTTAATAACACTGCATGTTCCAGTATAAGTGTGTATTCCTGGTGCATGGGGTCATTTCCTCTCTGCCTGCCTCTGAATCACACTGAAAGAAAACAAAGGACCCTAAAGGAATGTATCTTAAAGCTACAGCTTTCTGCTCTTTAATCCTCAGAAATAACAACACTGTAGAGGCAAAAGAGCTCAACAAAACAACATAATGAAATTACATATTAAAAACACCATAAAGCTTGTGATCAAACCGTGGTAGTTTTCCAGTGGCTGTGTGGTTAGTGCAGCCCTCCTATGTCCCAGCGCCGGCTGATGAAAATAGATTCAAAGCAACAAGCAGATGTTGAACCACATCAAGAACTACTGTTTAACCAGTCCTTCTGCGTCTTGTCACAGCTATTAAAATTGATCCAAAGTTTGTCAGAATGTCTATAAAGTTGATTAATGGAGCTGTACTTAAAGAAGCCTCACTTTTGGTAACTTAAGCGACATTTGTGTGAAGTTATTTGGGTTCTTTTGTTAGAAATGGTTAGTTACAGTACACTCTTTGAAGAGAAATCCCTCAGAAACTATTCAGATAGATACAAGCTTTCTTTTCAGATAATGGCAGTTTACACTTGAAAGTGTTTAGTCGGATGACCTTAAAGCTTCGAGGTTAATTACATTTTTTCTAAAAACATAATAAAAAAAAAGAAGAAGAGCAGGCTACAATAGCACAGAGAGCAAGTTTTTATAGAGTTCATGAAAATCTGCCTTGTCAAGTAAAAACCCTCTCCTTTGTGTTGGCCATCAAAGAGGAAACAGACAGGAAGTAGCTGCCACAGGAAGTCCAGGCACGGAGAAGACTGCTCCCCTGGAGACCCCCGGGATCACAGCTCAGCATACACAACGTCACGGTCAGCAGTGTGTATCTCTGCTGGCTAACTGCTCGTTGTTAAAAAAAAACAAATTCAGTTAGCGATCTGGGTTACCAACTGGTAATACGTTTTTACAGAGATTAAGTTATTAGTTCATAAGCTTCGGTTTATATGTTGTTAGTACGTGGTGTTGGCTCACTGTTCATTTGAAATAGTGCTGATCTCCCACTTTATACAGATTGTTATCACGTAATGTACTAGATCATTTAAAAAAACACACACACACACACACACACACACACACACAACTTTAAACCTGCAATAACTTTTTGGCCATTTGGATGCATGTGAAAGAAGTTGTGAACGCAACACTGACATAATATCACCTTTTAAGCGAATATGGCAAACTTGTTTGCAAACTGTTGCCAATTTATATATCCAGCAGTTACAGAGCAACATTATCATTCATATGAGTCGTGTGTGTTTCTGGATACGTGACGTATGTAAGTCCTATCTTCACTCAATAAATATCTGCCTCTTAGCTGCTAAAGGTTCCATTATGTTCACCAGCTAGTTGCAAACTGTAGCTGCCATTTGGTGCTGGGCAGGTAGCGTACAGTCAATTTAAAAAAATTTTTTTTTGCTGAAAACAGCTGCCCGCTGTGGCCAAAAACGACTATGAGAGTAGTTAGAGTGAACCAACCCTTTCTGCCATCTGAGCTACAGGATAGATGCAAACATAGGTTACAAATGATCTCTCATAGTATTTTGCTACATGATGGCTGGTGTCAAATGTATTCATTTACTGTACATCCAATATTTGTTTATTTTCTTACACTACATGCTATGAGCAAGCTTCTCATTTCAAAGCAGCATAACATATGAAACACAGAGCACAAAGCCATGAAAACCACTACTGTTAGCTGATCAAAGCTTAAAAGTCCCTTCACTTCAGGGAAGGAGTTAGAGATGTTCCGATCGGCTCCGATACTGCCTAAAACGCTGGTATCGGTATCGGGAAGTACTGGAGTTTATGCACCGATCCGATACCACGTAATAAAGCCCTAAAGAAAATCAACGTTAAAGTAGTTTATTTATGTTCTTTTTCTGTTACAACTGACTGTCAAACTGCAGAATAAAAGAAAGTTCTGGGGCGTTCATTGTTTATGTTTCAGAAAGAGTTTAACCTGAGCCAGACTGACAACAAAGATAGAAATAATACCACATCCATACAGGGATAGTAGTATACAGTTGTTAAAACATAATAAAATATATGACACACTAGTATCGGATCGGTACTCGGTATCGGCCGATACGCAAGTTAAGGTATCGGAATCGGTATCGGGAAGCAAAAAATGGTATCGGACCATCTCTAGAAGGAGTATGCATGTTTTCATTTCAGCCACTACACCATCTGATTTCACTGATCAGTTCCTTCATACTGTAGCTTTAGAAGCAAAGCAGAATACTCTCCTGGCTCTACGTGGTCATTTTTTTCCTTTGTTTTAAGAGATACTGACAGAGTTGAAGGATTGCATTTACAACCATCCATTGACATCTTCTGAATGAGCTAAATGAAACGTGTAGGTGACCTGTGGTGACGCTGGTTACATCACTGCTGTGATCTGAGTGACACAGCCGAATCCAGCCAGAATCATTGTGGTGTCTGTGCTGCACTTGATAATCACCCTTTGGTGTAAACTCACCATTTTGATTTGATTAAATATTTAAATTATAACTGCATACTGCTGCAGTCCAACTCCGAGGTAAACAAATGCCAGACAGTGACCTGTACCCACCAGCTACATTAGTCCCAAGAGAATACAAATCAGTGCTTCTCATCGCATTGATTCTTAAAGCCCTCCTCCACTCAAACATGTGTTTCACTTATAGTTACTTCACTTGGATGTTTGAGCGTCACTGTGCAGATATGGTATGTGAATAGTGTTTTCAGATTTATCTGCTGAAGGGGGGAAAGTTTATCTGTGTGCACATTGTCCAGTTCATTCGAACTACAGCTCCGCTACCTGATCTGGCAAACTTGCATAATGTAATGTAATGGACAATTCCACTTCCAGCCTGTAGGGGCACCGAAGCGGGAAAAGTTAACACATGGTAGTTTGGAAGCCAATAGTGTTTCAATATGCAATGTGAAACCTCAAGCAAACACACAGGCACTACACACACACACACACACACACACACACACACACACACACACACACACACACAGAATTGGTTTTTCAGTGAACTAGGAGGCATCTTGTGCCCCGTAGTTACAATTTTAAACTGAATATTTGCATATTTATAGATTCTGGATTTTTCAATAAGAGGGAGATGTAATTCTAAAAATGTTTGAACTTTTTGTAGAAAATCTGACACAAATACCTATGTAAAGCCGAGTAGTTTTATATGTATTAAAACATGTCTGGTAGGGATCTTTAACAATACTTGAATCCATTAGGCTAGCACTTACGCACTGTTGTCAAAATCTGAGGCGATCTCTATTGGTCCTTTGCTCATCTGATGCCAACATGGAGACACATCAGGATAAACGTGTGGAGACAGTAAAGCTGTGCTCCGACATTCATTACACACCCACTAACAAACCTCAACATGCACACATGTGTTTTGCTTCAGTCCTATCAGACCACATCTTTACAAACTGCATCTTATAAGCCATTCGTTTTCTTTGCCTTTCTGTTCATTTCATACCTTTTACTTTGGGGGTTGTACACTTCATTGTGTTTTTATAAATTGTCTTCTCAGTCTCTTTCATCTCCCTCTCTCCCGTTCGTCTTACTGTAAATCACGGTTTTGATAAGTGCCATATGCACAGGAAAGCACAACAAACTGCAAATCCATCTCTCTGAAATTTCAGAACAAACTTTCAGCTGCTGAGAAAGGTGTTACATCTGAGTGCCACCAGATTCAAACCATCGCTCATCTGTCCAAACTAGGCCGAACACGGCTCTGAGGACTGGTTATGAATTGGGCCACAGTTCTTGGCGGTGCTGGGAGCTGAAACTGTGTCACTAGAGGAATGGGGGGAAAAAACAAGGCAGCAGCAGTATGCTAACTAACCGCAGGCCTTGTTGAACTAAGACATGCTGCTGTCCCTCTCCACCATTTCATGCTCTGAGAGTAAAATAAGTGAGTCACGTGCAGCTCTATTTGGCGCT